>NC_080720.1:32663351-32915851 GCF_019097595.1 Hemibagrus wyckioides
TCTCTGCAGCACCTCCAGCCACACACACACACACACACACACTGGAGTGGAGCTTCAGGCAGATTTCAAGCATGTCCTTTAATTTTAACCTTACACCACGACGCTCTGGATTCGGATTCGTCAGGAAGGAAGGTGTTTAATTAAGGAAGGTGTGAAAAGGTGTTCAATTAAAATAAAGAAGGTGTTGATTAATTATCCCCACAGGATTTATTTGATTTCAATTATTATGTTTTATAACGCTGTCTCCTATTATGAAGAAATATATCTATAAAACATGGTGCTAATCCAGCTCACACGTCCAGACACGTGATTAAGAATGGAGCCTAAACATCATCCTCGTCAAGCCAGTGCTTTAAATCCCACTCGGACTTTTCCCCACTTCGTCGCGGTCACGGTTGACCACCTAGCATTTTTTGCCTCATTTCTGTTCCCCTCCTAAAACATGAATTATTGATACGCTTTCCACTTCGGACGCCTTAAACAAACAGTATGCTTCAGAAAGCCGTATGTGAGCGGCACGCCGAGGAGAAATTGCCTCATAAGTCATGTTCTGGAGCGGCATTGTGAAGCGTCCTGCTATAACCAAGGCTAGCCTTTAAATTCTTCACCCAGGAGAGACGGACACGAGGCGTGTGAGGCCAGCGAGGCATTAACCTCGAGGCCATTCATCACACGGAGAGAAGGAGAAAGATGGAGACGGCTCACAAAAAATGACATCCAATATGGCCGCCGGGAGAACAGGAGAACCGGAGAACAGAGCGGCGTGGACGTTAAATGTCCTCAGACAGAATGAAAAAAACGAACAGAGAAGGGATTTTAGCTTTCAGACACAGTAAATCCTGTGATTTGTCCGACGAGCATCAGCTCTGATTGAAGAGCAGCCTGACACTGGAGGAGAAAAAAAAAACAGAATAGCTTTCTAAAATGACATGTTCCCAGAAAATGAACTGAGGCTGGTAGTTAAGCTGCAGGAGAGATCTTCCAGTTCAAATCCAAAGTCCTGTCACACCAGCAGGAAACATCGACAGGTTACACGGCGCTCGTGTCATGTCACATTTCTCTTGTGGGTGTGGCCTGTGTAGCATTTCTTTTTTTCTTTTGCATTTGATGAGAAACAGAAGTGTATATACAGGGTTCTTTTTAAAAGGTGCTAGAAGGAACCTTCTCCAAGATCTGAATAATGTACAATGAACATTCTGCTTCTTTAAAGTTCTTTACTTTAGTCCATCTGTTATTAATATCAGCTATTTTCCCTAAGATTCCTATCATATCATGAGCTAGCTGTGTGCTAAAGAGCCTGGTACATCCCTGAGAACTGGCCAAGAACCTTCCAGAGCTCCATTTCTTTTACAGGAACTTATAAACCTCTCCACAGGATGAACTTTACTCTAATCAGCTCATTGTATCTGTTACAACTATTTTCTAACTTTTCTAACTAATCAGATTGCACCTGCTATCAAAAGCTACACTATATTGCCAAAAGTTTTGGGACGTCTGCCTTGAATGTAATATGGAGTTGTCCCGCCCTTTGCAGCTATAACAGCTTCAACTCTTCTGGGAAGGCTTTCCACAAGGTTTAGGAGTGTGTTTATGGGAATTTTTAACCATTCCTCTCCAGAAGAAGTGCATTTGTGAGGTCAGGCATCGATGTTGGACGAGAAGTTCTGGCTCTCAGTCTCCGCTCTAATTCATCCCAAAGGTGTTCTATGGGGTTGAGGTCAGGACTCTGTGCAGGACAGTCAAGTTCCTCCACACCAAACTCACTCATCCATGTCTTTATGGACCTTGCTTTGGTCACTGGTGTACAGTCATGTTGGAACAGGAAGGGGTCATCCCCAAACTGTTCCCTCAAAGAGCATGAAATTGTCCAAAATGTCTTGGTATGAAGCTGAAGCATTAAGAGTTCCTTTCACTGGAACTAAGGGGCCGAGCCCAACCCCTGAAAAACAGCACCTGAATTCAATGATTCGGAGGGGTGTCCCAAAACTTTTTGGCAGTGTAGTGTATCAGGGAGTTCTGGGGCTGAGATTACACCAGGTTCTGTGTAGAACCGCTTCTAAAGTGTGTTGAGAAACTTTTTACTGAGAAAAAAATGAGGCAAGTTTTATAGATTTATTGATTGGTTGGTTGTGGTGTGTTCATGCGGCGGTGTTGCTGGAGGCAGGTGCACACTTGGTCAGTTTTCAGGTCTGATTTTGTGTGTGTGTGTGTGTGTGTGTATGTGAGTGTGGTGGGATTTTATCGACTGGACCACACTACAAACACCCAAAAACTCATTACGCGCTGATTGACTCGTCTGCTGAGTTCCTCAGAATCATTTGGAAACCTTCCCAGTAAGTCATCATCACTAACGCTACGTGACGATGGATGGCCTGTGAGTGTCTCGTAGCTGTCTGAGATCTGTCTGAGATGGACGATGCCATTGACGGCGTGTTGCTCTGTCATTGACATCATGATCACACTAACACATCTTTATCACACCACTTCATTATTACCTTAATTAATTAATTAATTAATCAAGTATAACTGAATTCTAGATTCTGATTGGTCAATTAATTGGCTTGTTCTAACAGATTAGCGTTTCTATACTAACAGCTCATTCACAGGGACACACAAAGTCAGGAGACGTTTATTTAGCATTTTAGCATTTTTCAGCATTTATAGAAAAACTCTTCCCTTTAATACAGTGACTATAACTCCACTTCATCACACCGCCATGTTGTTGATTATTTTCTTATTCCAGCATGTCCTGAAGTCAGACGTTTGTTTCAGTTACATTTACAATGCTTTATTCTTAACATCTGAAAGTCTTTTTTGTTACTAAACCGTCAAGCCGTGTGTCTGATACCTTCCACGACACACTTTGGGTTTTTTTTTCCAGCACAAAAAGAGCCGAGGGTCGACTTTCTGGAACTGTACGACTGAGAGACGAGAGCGAAATGAGATTAGCAGGAGGTCCCCAGAAATCCTCCTGTTCAATAATAAATTCTCCTCCATATCCTTCACACCAAACCCTGGAGTGTGTGCTGCTCTCCGGCTCTTCTCTCTGTTTCTTCTCTTTCTCTCATTTCCTCTGCAGCTTATTCTTGTGTGTGTTGCATAAAACAGGAAAAAAACTACTTTTTAATCACTCTTTAATGACCCAGAAGTTCTTCTCTTCCCCAATATTCTCTCCTCTCCTCTCCTCTCCTCTCCTCTCAAATGTTTTTTATTCTTCACTTCTCTTCTCTAATATTTTCTTCTTCTCTTCTCTTCTCTTCTCTTCTCTTCTCTTCTCTTCTCTTCTCTTCTCTAATATTTTCTTCTTCTCTTCTCTTCTCTTCTCTTCTCTTCTCTTCTCTTCTCTTCTCTTCTCTTCTTCTTAATATTTTCTTCTCTTCATTTCTCTTCTCTCCTCACTTCTCTTCTCTCGTCTCTTTTCTTATTCTCTAATATTTTCTTCCCTTCCCTTCCCTTCTCTTCTTCTCTTCTCTTCTCTTCTCTTCTCTTCTCTTCTCTTCTCTTCTCTTCTCTTCTCTTCTCGAATGTTTTTTTATTCTTCACTTCTCTTCTCTTGTCTCTTTTCTTATTCTCTAATATTTTCTTCCCTTCTCTTCTCTTCTCTTCTCTTCTCTTCTCTTCTCTTCTCTTCTCTTCTCGAATGTTTTTTTATTCTTCACTTCTCTTCTCTCGTCTCTTTTCTTATTCTCTAATATTTTCTTCCCTTCCCTTCCCTTCTCTTCTCTTCTCTTCTTCTCTTCTCTTCTCTTCTCTTCTCTTCTCTTCTCTTCTCTTCTCTTCTCTTCTCGAATGTTTTTTTATTCTTCACTTCTCTTCTCTTGTCTCTTCTCTTATTCTCTAATATTTTCTTTCCTTCTTCTCTTCTCTTCTGATTTCCTCTGCAGCTTGATGTTGTGTGTTTTGTGTGTGTTGTGTGTGTGTTGTGTGTTTGTGTGTGTTTGTGTGTGTGTGTGTGTGTGTTTGTGTGTGTTTGTGTGTGTGTGTGTGTTTGTGTTTGTGTGTGTGTTGTGTGTTTGTGTGTGTTTGTGTGTGTGTGTGTGTGTGTGTGTGTGTGTTGTATAACTGGAATAAAACTACTCTTTAATCACTCTTTAATGACCCAGTTGGAATTTTGTGCTGAAAGTGAAATGTGAATGCAGAGGTTCACGTGAACACGTGTTCTGCTGGACTTGTGCTGGTGTGGAGTCAGTAGCAGTGATGAATAAAGTGTGTGTAGAGATCTGTGTTAATGTGGAGCGCTCGCTGTACTCACCCCGTGAATGAGCTGTTGCTATAGAAACAATAAAGTACAGTATATGGGAACGAACGCATTGATATAAACCTGTAATTTGCAGCTGCGCTACTGTCAGAGTCGCAGCTACAGAAAACTCATCAACGCTTTCTTGTGTCTTTCTCATTCCGTCAGGTTCCTCGGTGTGCCGCCTGGACGAGGAAGCTGCCCGCTGACTGGACCTTTGCCCTTTGACCTCATCTACACCGACTACCATGGCTTACAGCAGATGAAGCAACACATGGGGCTCTCCTTAAAAAAACACAAGTTAGTGTGACACTAGTTCTTCTCCTTTCTTCTCTTCTCTTCTCTTCTCTTCTCTTCTCTTCTCTTCTCTTCTCTTCTCTTCTCTTCTCTACAATTTACTTCTCTTTTCATCTTGTCTCATCTCATTCTCTCCTCTTCTCTTCAATTCCTCTCTTCACTTCTCTTCTTCTGTAATATTTTCTTCTCTTCTCTCCTCTTCAATTTACTTCTCTTCTCATTTTGTCTCGTCTTGTTCTCTTCTCTACTCTTCTCTTCAAATTACTTCTCTTCTCATCTCGTTTCGTTTCATTCTCCTGTTCACTTCTATACAATTTTCTTCTCTTCTCTTCTCTTCTCTTCTCTTCTCTTCTCTTCTCTTCTCTTCTCTTCTCTTCTTCTTTAATATTTTCTTCTCTTCATTTCTTTTACCTTCTTTTCTCTTCTCTACAGTTTACTTCTCTTCTCATCTTGTCTTGTCTCATCTAGTCTCATCTCGTTCTCTTCTCTTTTATACAATTTACTTCTCTTGTCTTTTCTTCTCATCTCTTCTCTACAATTTACTTCTCATCTCATCTTGTTCTCTTCTATACTCCACTATTCTCTTCAATTTACTTCTCTTTTCATCTCTTCTCATCTCTTCTGTACAATTTACTTCTCATCTCATCTTGTTTCATCTCCTTCTCTTCTCTTCAATTTACTTCTCATCTCATCTTGTCTCTTCTCATTCTCTTCTCTTCACTTTTCTTCTCTTCACTTTTATTCAATTTACTTCTCTTCTCTTCTCTTCTCTTCTCTTCTCTTCTCTTCTCTTCTCTTCTCTTCTCTTCTCTTCTCTTCTCCTCACTCTCTGACTCACTTCTTCTTTCAGAACAGTCTGAGTTACAAGACGCCAATTATCTTGAATCGCTTTAATTAGAGCTGTGCTTAATCAGTCCTCCAATTCCAGTCCTCTCTCTCTCTCTCTCTCTCTCTCTCTCTCTCTCTTACACACACACACACACACACATATCATGTACTCTCTACTCATTTCTCTCTCCCCCGAGGCTGAGATCTAACTTCATCAAAACACAGTTACAGAGGAACACAGTGTGTGTGTGTGAGAGAGAGAGAGAGAGAGAGAGAGAGAGAAAGGAAGAAAGAGAGAGATGGTCAACAGATTGCTGTTATTGTGTTGTCATGTTTGTGGTGAAATTAATGCTCATCGATCCACAAGATGCACTAGAGTCTCTCCCTCCCTCACACACACACACACACACTCCCCAAAAGTTTTATTCCTCTTATACCAAAGCAGTTTGCCGCAGTGAGATATACAGAGACTGAGGAATATATTATCCTCATACTGGAGCAAATTGATCAGGAACTCAGCTGTACCAAGAATTGATCCTTGTGGAACAAGTTTACACACATACACACACCCACCCACACACACACACACACACACACACACACAGTATAATACATCAGAGGATCTCGAAGTCATATCTGAGCACTCCAGCTCACATCCTGAGCCCATGACCTTGCAGAAGGTGGTGATGATGGGATTCAGCAGGATTCATGTTTGATCCTCAGCTACACAGCCTCCTGAAAGCCACGCCCTGTCTCCACGACACGCCATTAATCAGGCTGCAGAACGCTCACAGCCTCCCTTCCACCACTTTTATGACCCTCTATAATCACCATCTCCACTTCATTAATAATGCATTAGCGAAAGGTCAAGGCATCGCTACTCTGTACGTGTCAATATCCTCACACATACACACACACACACACACACACACACACACACACACAATCTCAGTGTTTTAACATCTACTATCAGTTCATAAAATATTAATAACAATATTACTAAAACAATACATTATTTATTTATTTATTTATTTTACTCTTGGTTAACTTGGATTATGTTTAAAGTATACAAGATACAGTATTACTAAACACAATAGAATATTTACTTTAATTAATTAATTAAAATCACAATCTCTGTCTCTCTCTCTCTCTCATCAGCATTCACAAATATAAAGATGCGTCTTGTCTGTATGGGTTAATGGACTTTTTTTATCATGCCAATCGTGATCCCTGTCCATCCCTTTAGTATGTGATTAAATTTAACCACGAGGATGGCTGCTGTCCCTGTTTTATTTTTTTTTTGCCTTCACATCACGAGCCTTTGTTTTGATGACTCTGTGAATCACAGACCTTTTTTTTTTTACATTCAGGTGATTTCAGAGAGTCGTATCGATGTTATTGTGGTCCCTTCTGTCACGGCGCTGACTTTGACTGAATAAAAGCCTTCGCCATTCTGTGAACAGAAAGGTGTGATTGCTAGCGAGCCGCTTGGTTTCAAACCTGTCATTCCAGCTTTAGATTACAGCGATGGGACGAGTGTACTCGCGGAATGACAAAACTCTCCTTTCTAGCAGAGAAATTACAGGAGCGTCGAGACGCTGCTGTGTTCTGAATCTGGAGGATTTTGTTGTCAGAGGCTCTCGCTGTTTGTATTCATGTCTCATTCCTGCTGCATTTAGATGACTAGCCACAAAAAATAAAAAAGCATCCCTTCTAGCTGTACAGTTTAACCCTGTCGAGAAGCTGAAATGAGAATCAACTCCAGTTTCCATCTCATCTTTACATTCAGTGTATTTACATCTCTGATTAATTCCTTCCTGCTACTTTCTAGGTGCCATATTCGAGTCATAGACACGTTCGGGACAGAGCCGGCATATAACCACGAGGAATATGCAACTTTACATGGCTACAGGACCAACTGGGGATACTGGAACCTCAACACCAGGCAATACATGACCATGTTCCGTAAGTACAGCTTTCTGGAAAATTCTTGTTTTTAGAAATTCTAGAAGAAAAAAAAATCACCAATCCGGTGAAGTGTCGCTTTTACTAACCAAACCAAAGCGCTGATCAGTTCTACATTCTGATTGGTCAGAAAGAGTTGATTCTTCTGTAGGAGGAATTACTAACAAGGTAAATCCAGACTGGATATTGAAGACGTGATGCAAGGCGCTTTGTGACAGTCAGAAGCTTTTATGCTTTGCAGTTTCTGTTTTGCAGGACTTAATTTACATTTATTGAATTACATTTTATTTTATTTTATTTATTTATTTATTTATTTATTTATTTATTTATTTATTTATTTATTTATTTATTTATTTATTTATTTTTACAATTTATATTATTTATTTTAGTGATTTTACTCTTGGTTGATTTTTAGAAAGTTGGATCTTTGGAATGTTTGTATTTTGTACTTTGCATCAGTTTTTCCATAGTTTTCTATAAATGTTACAAATTCTTTAGGCACAATCAACTTCAAAATAAATTTCATCATTAGAAATATTCATTCAATTCTTTCATGAGTCTTCTTTTCAATTATTCAATTTTGTGATTCTTCACATTTCTCTCTCTCTCTCTCTCTCTCTCCCTCTCTAGCCCACACCCCAGATAACTCCTTCATGGGCTTCGTATCCGAGGAGCTGAATGAGACGGAGAAGCACAACATCCAGCAGAACAAAGTGAAGAACATGGCCGTCGTCTACGGCAAGGAGGCCAGCATGTGGAAGGTGAGGAGGAGGAGGAAGAAGAAGAAGATGCGGCTGCTTGAAATAGAAATGCTGACCTAGAAACAGCTCCATTTCACTTTTATCGTATTCCAACAGACCGGTCATGATCATCAGCGTTACATTCAACACCTCAAAGATCGATCTGGTCGAACCCTCACACGTCAGCAGCGTTTGTGTCTCTTCTTTTCAAACTTCAAACCTTACAGCTAAAAATCAGCAGCATTTAATTAATATTGAACACATCGGGTTCCTATCATCATCTTAAAACCCGACACACTCGATAAGAGCAGCCGGGAGATAACGTTATCCTCTCGCATAGATTAAAAAATTAAGCCTCGACTTTAATTTCGACTTAAATAATAACTTTACAAAGCAGCGTGTTGTGGAACGAAGCTCTGGATTGTGGAACCACACACACAAAAAAAGTGCTTCTCTTTAAAAATCAACGCTGTCTGAATTTGTTACAGCTGAAGAACAAGAAGCTTAAAAACTAACTTGTTTTTTTTTTTTAACTGTGTCAAGAACTGAGATGGTTCTGTAAACCAGAAGAGCTTTAATTGTCTGCAGATTTGAAGAGAAACACAGGCAGAAACACTGGGCTTTTTCTAAACCAACACAACTGTTTTGTCTCTTCTCTTTCCTGTATGCCGTCATGATGCAGCTTCAGGTAAGTCTGCTTTTTATTCATTTTTCTCCTCATCACATCACATTAAAACATTTTTTTTTTAGATTTCACTTGATCACTCATTTGTGTTAGAAAAAAAAAATCCAGTATTTGTTGTTTTATTTTTTTGTCTTTATTTCTCCAAACACACCGCTTCTTTGGACAATATGGACTTTGGTAACATTATATCAAAATTATAGACTATTAAAGCAAGCTGTAATGCAGCTAAGGAGTTAGAAATGAAAGGAAATGAGAAGTAAAAAAGAAAAGTGAATTTTTAAAAACAATGAAGGAGAAAAAAAATATGAAAACAAAGCAAATACAGTTTGGAAACAATACAGGAATACAAAAATGTGTAAAATATTACATAAGATAGAAGAGTAATTTTATCACAACGTAAATCTTGATTTAAAAAAAAAGAAAAGTTTGTTGATAAGCTGGAATTAACATTCACTTTAAAAATTTTGTGTAAATTTGGAGAGTGTAAAAAATTACCAAAGATTTTTTTTTTAAATAGGCATTTTTTTCCAAAGCTTCTTATTTCCTGTTAGTTTTCTGATTTATTTATTTGTTTGTTTGTTTGTTTGTTTCAGATTTTCCTGTTTTATTGCCCGCTTTCAGTGTTTTGACCAGCACTATCAGTCTTAATAACAATTCTTGGATTTTCTGTAATAAACCCCTTACTGTGGTTATGCACTTTTTGCCCTGCGTAGAGCTACACATTTGGAGGAGGTGTTGGTGTTCATAGCTAGGCTCTAAAACTATCAAGATAACCGCAAATCAATATATCAGGTGTACCAGCCATGCCCCAAAAAAACCTGGGGCATGAACATGAGGCCAGATGACCATTAATCCATGTCCCAGGTCTGGTGGACAGAACTAGACTCCAGTCAGAGCTGCACCTATTGCTACTGCCTTCTCAAATCTCTCTGGTTCCTTTAGAAATCCCTCAGCCATGGAGGCAGAGAACTGTTTCTGGCATATTGGTACAGAGTTCCTGTTTTCTTCTGAGTCTTCTCAGATCCTTTCTAGCGTTTCTTTGCACTGCCTCAGGTTGTAGGTGCCTTCTCATGCAATTTAACTTCATCAATAGGCTCTCCTGGCAAAGGCGTTCCTGCTGAAACGCATGGCAGGGCTGCGCTTTACAGGCTTTTAGGTGGAACTGAATTGAGTTTTGTGTTGTTTACTCCAGGTCTGCAATCAAAGCTGTGAGGTTCTCGCTGTTCAGTTGGCTCTCTTTGACTGCTATTCTGCAGCACTGAGAATTTTGATATCCTCAAGAGCAGATTGCTGGCATCTGCGAGTGGAAAAAAGTTTCACGCCTCTGAGACTCTTCTGCTTATTATGCATACAGAGCTCTTCCATCAACATCCTCAATTTATCATTCTTCTTCCCAGCATCGTTCTTCCTTCTCCGCATAGACCTCTTGATTTAATATTCGAATTGTCCTTTCCTCTGTTGTTTCCTCCTCTTTTTATGCACTTCATCCCCCTTTCCATTGTCCTCTCTCTGACACTTTATCTTAATTTCCTCATTGCTTACACTTCTCTTTTTGTACTTTGTGAATCTGCTTCCAAGCGCTTTCACTCCTTAACCTTTTTAAATTCACTTTCTCTTGTCCAGATAGTCATTTTCTACTCCCCAGACTCTGAGATCAGTGAGTAAAATGGAGGGTAAATTGGGGTATAATGTGGCTTCCTTGGCAAGACACTGACAGGGTCATTCAACAACCCCAATGGTATTATGCTTTGCTCATCTCTTGGATTTTATCCAGTTACTTGCTGATTCCACACTTGCTGTGTCTGGAGTGGAAAACTTTTATATTTTCACCCCATCAGCCAATCTAAGCTTTCCCTGGGCAATAGGCATCCTTTTAAAGAAGTCGTAAATAACTTAAGCCTTTAGTTGTTAACTGTATTCTCTAAAGTACACTCTATATCCACTGACATGTGTGTCTCAGAACATCACACTAATATGTGGTTTTTCCCAAAAAACAACACAAAGTCGGAAGCACAGTATTGTCCAGATTATCTTTGGATGCTCTAGCCTTAAGATTTTCCTTACTACTACTTGGACTAAGATTCCCAAACCCTGTTCCAGCATGACAACGCCCCCGTGCACAAACCCCAGAGCTCCATGCAGACATGGTGTGGAGGTGAAGGTTGAACTGGAAGATCTCTAGTGTCCTGCACAGAGCCCTGACTCTGAACACCTTTGGAATGAACTGGATCTTGAGCCTCCAAAACATCTCAACATCAGAGTCTTATCTCACTAAATAGCTGAATGAACACAAATCCAAACAGCCATGATCCATCATCTAGAGGAAGAGTGAGAGATTGTTTAACACACACATGAGTAGAGTAGTCAGGTGTCCATACTTTTGGCTGTGCATTGTGTAAGCCCAGAGATGTAACTATATATTTATATCTAATATAGAACTTTTACAGATCTCTATAATAAGGTAATAACTTGAATGTTATCTATATACTTGACTAATATTAGCTAAGATGAGCACATTGTAGACTTCTTTCACGTTAATGAACTCCAAGCATTCTCCATTTACCGTGACAGAGAGAAAGGTGAAAGATGTGAGTAGGGAAGATGGGCTACCAGCTGTCATAGTGCAAAACACAGATTGGCGGGGGGGGGCAGAAGACTCTTTTGGCATATTTTTAAGTAATAGCATTATACTTCAAAATACAAGCAAAATGTTTGAACTCCAGTTTGAACTAAAGTTTGAACTCCAGCTTGAACTTCATCTTGATCTCAATCTTGAACTTCAGCTGGAACTCGAGCTTGAACTCCATCTTGAACTCCAGTTTAAACTCCAGATTAAACTCCAGCTTGAATTCCATCTTGAACAGCATCTTGAACTCCAGCTTGAACTCCCGCATGAACTCCAGTTTGGACTCTAGCTTGAACTCCATCTTGAACTCCAGTTCGAGCTCCAGTTTAAACTCCAGTTTGAACTCCAGCATGAACTCCAGCTTGAACTCCAACTTGAACTAATAACATCAATAAAAGATCATTAGAGCTTTGTGCCATAATCAATACCAATTTGTTGAAGTGGCTTAGAAATGAATTACAATTATTTTTTTTGGATGTTTTGCCTGCCAGCTCCCCCTAAAGTGAGTCCCTGCACCCAGTTTCTAAGACCATCTTCAAATTTAATCCCACTCTGTCTTCAGCATTTAGCACTGGAGATAATCCCCTAATTGGTTTGGAAAATCCTTACGGAGCAAGATATCGATCCTTGTGGCTTCCAATCATGGCTCCACACCACAGAAAAGAAGTAGAGTAAGCTGGTTAGTAACACCGTGGAAGTCAGTAGCTCGATATGGTATATACCAGGATTTAAACAGACTGGAATCTTGTCTCCACCTGAACCGGCAGACCTGAGCGCAAGAAATGATTTCATTTGAATGTGATTACGTAATAAATTCATTCCTACACTGTTAACATGCAGAAAATGTTCTTCCCATGCGTCATTCCTCACAGACATCACCCCAACCTCTGACTCCTTCCCTTTGAGCCGCTGGAACATTTGTTAAGGGATTTTGTGGACTAAAAGGGTCAGATATATTTGAGTTATTTAAAAAAAAGAAGAAGAAATCCCCAATTCCCATTATGGCAAGACACAGTGTATATATATATATATATGCCCTTGTGTCAAAAAAGCCGCACTTATATTCATTCCACAAACTTCACCAGACCTTTCAGACTTTTCACCTGAGGTACAATTTTATTTAAAACACACATGTGACAATACAAAGGTGAAGGAAAGTAAAAAAAAAAACAAACCTACTGCCAGGAATAAATGTGTATTTTGGCTCTAATTCTTCTTTTCAAGCCACTTTTTGATTGTCTAAATTGTCTAAAACTGTTCTAGGTAGAAAAGAAGGAACCGGCGAAAGCAATTAACCATTTAACAACAAAACCAATGAACATCAAAGGAAAGGGACATTAGGTGAAACTAAGAAACAACAGCATTAATGCTAAATGTTATCTAGCATGATTATAACAAACTAGCTGAATCTTAATAAAATGATAAGTTTGATAAGTTCATAGCAGGTGTAGGTCTTATTCATATCGTCAAATCTCTTAATAGTTTTGATTTGTTAGCAATTTAGATCCTGAAATTGTTAAAAACTGCTTAAAAAATCACCTTGTACCTAAATATATGATTATAGAATAACGTAGAGGTGTTTGAAAAGCTATTGAATTACAAACCAGACATACCTACAGCGAAAGGCAATTATACAATGCAGTGATTACCTCAGACCTCTGCTCTTCACTTTCACATTTCCAACCTGTATTTGCATAACTCATAAACGAAATAACTGCAAGATATTAAATTCATATCATGAGAAAAGCCAAACTCTAATAATAGCGCTAGCTGTGATGTGAAGTAAAGTTTAGCTGCTAATTGAGAAGTCTTAAATGTTCAGCATTATATCCTTCTGTTATTTATTTTATTTCACAGCTTAGTTCTGACAAGTATGGAAAAAAGCTAGTTAGAGATAAAAAAGACTTTTATATTTAGAAAATTTACAGCATAACACGAGGAGACTTGTGCATTAACTCAGTGTGATTTTTAGTAAAATTCAATCCTGAGGTAGAGACAGAGGTAAAGTTACTGTAGACAGAACTACTCTATGCTGGTCATAATAATGAGGAGCTAGGAAAATAAGGCTTAATAACCCAGATATAATTATGTCTATACACTGAGACATGATGGTTCGTATTTGCTGATTGAAACGTTATGTTTATAATGATAAATTTCATACGCCGATCAGGAATAACATTGTGAGCAGTGAGAGGTGAAGTGAATAAGACTTATGATCTCCTCATCGTGGAGGAGATTACTATATTAGGCAGCAAGTCAACATTTTGTCCTCAGAGTTCATGTGTTACAGGCAGGAAAAATGGACAAGTGTAAGGATTTGAGCGAGTTTGATGAAATTGTGATGGCTAAACCACTGGATCAGAACATGTGGGGTGTTCCCGGTCTGCAGTGGTCAGTATCTATCAAAAGTGGTCCAAGGAAGGAACAGTGGTGAACCGGTGACAGGGTCATGGATGGCCAAGGCTCATTGATGCATGTGGGGAGAGAAGGCTGGCCCGTGTGATCCGATCCAACAGACAAGCTACTGTTGCTCAGATTGCTGAAGAAGTTAATGCTGGTTCTGATAGAAAGGGGTCAGAATACACAGTGCAGGACAGGTTATGCATGGTTGGTGTATATTATAATTCTAATAAAAATAATAATAATAAAAATAAAAACTATGGTTTGTTTGACAGAGTATTTTCCAGCTTCTTATTTTAAAACTGTTTCTTTCAGCATATGTAATGAACTGTGAATTAATGAGATTGTGAAAAAGAAATGATCTTGCGTCAGTTGAAATTCATGAATTGAAAATGATTTGAATTGGCGGTATTATAGCAATAATAATAATGATAATAATAATAAAAATATTTCAGTCCAGCATCTTTCCAATTCTAGCACTTCAGCTACCCCTTCACACACTCTACCCCTCTGTCAGCCACCTCCACCCCGCTTTCATTTCTGAAGCAGCCGGCTTTAAAAAGCCATTAAAATACGTGAGCAGATTTTACAATCACGGTCCTACTCTTCAGATCCGGAAACTTGCCACCTGCTTAACATTCTGGCAGCGATGCGGTTCTGCCATGAGGCTTGTCACAGTGAGTGTTTAGTGTGAGGGGGCAGTCGTCTCTTTGAGGTGGTGCCAGGTGACATTTGGAAGGTTGGGAAACTTAACCTGAGGGCTAAGTGGGTGGCTTGAGGTTGAACAGTGAATATAGATTAGGAAAAAAAAAGGCCAGCTGGTGGTCCGGCGCTGGGGATAAATACACACTGGTTAATGATTCAGATTGAGATATTTGAAAATATCACTATTGTTATTAATGAAACATTTAATGAAAATGAAAGATGCTGAGCATTGAAATAAATCTAATATGTATGGCAATATAGTGCTCTAGAAATAGTCCTTGTTGTAATTATAACAGGAATCAATGCAAATTAGCTTTAATTAATAAACATGGCTTCATTTTTCAGTCGTTATTCTAAAATAGCACTTGATCCAGCGCACCATGTTATTTCATGTCGCAAGAATGGATCCATGAGAAGCTCAAGTGCAGACAATAGATTATTACGGATATTATTGTTCATCTATTTTTTTGATATTTAATAAAATACTCCAATAAAATGTTTTCATGTTACATCCAGCTCCTGTATGTTAATTTAGCGTAAGAAATACCTTCTTGGAACCTTTTGTATTTCTCCAACTCCAGGGTAAAGAGAAGTTCCTGGAGATTCTGCACCGCTATATGGAAGTCCATGGGACGGTGTACTATGAGACACAGCGCCCCCCTGAGGTCCCCGCCTTCGTTAAGAATCATGGACTGCTGCCTCAACAGGACCTCCAGCAGCTTCTACGCAAGGCCAAGGTGACTTTTTATTCCATCAAAAACCTTCCAGTGTCATGCTGCCGGGGATACACTCATTCCTAAAGCTTTTTTTTTCCCCATCCAGCTCTTCATCGGGTTCGGTTTTCCTTACGAAGGCCCCGCCCCTTTAGAAGCGATAGCCAACGGGTGCATTTTTCTTCAGCCCAAGTTTCGTCCTCCTCACAGCTCGCTCAATCACGAGTTCTTCAGAGGAAAGCCAACGTCCAGAGAGGTGAGCGGTTCTTACAGAGCGAGGGGATCATCTAAACATGATGAAGCACATCAATAATTCATGAAGAATTACAAGAACGAGATCGGCACCTAGTTATTACTTTAAAAAAAAATAACCTTCCTGTTCACCCTTCTCCAGAGCAGTGCAGGAAATGATATTATTGATTTATTGATTTTTTATGGGATTATTTTAAGGAGGAAATGATGCTGACAAACCTTAGCTGGAGTTATTGTTATGTCGTTTTAAATGTGTTTATCCAGCGAAGCTCATCAAATCCTGAAAAATCAATACTATAGCAGATGCCTTTATTTAAGCGTTGGTGAGAAACGTTAAATAAATATTAAATCAGAGTGGTTTTGATTGCTGAGTTGAATCAGGGAAATTTTATCTGTGTTCTCTCTCTCTCATTCTCTCTCTCTCTCTCTCTCTCTCTCTCTCTGTCTCTCCATCCAGGTCTCCTCTCAGCACCCGTATGCTGAGCAGTACATCGGCCGACCTCACGTCATGACCGTGGACTTCAACAACTCGGAGGAGTTTGAAACCGCTGTGCGCGAGATTATGAGAATGAAGGTAAGAAGGTGAAAGACATTCTGAATATTTACAGACCGCAATTGACTGGCAGCTTGGTAGCTGGGTTGCCATGGAAACTGACATTAATAACGGACAATAATAATAATCCGTCAGAAGTTTGTAGGTAACGCTGTCAAGGCCGAGAGGACAAAAGCTGTAACATAGCCAGGGTCAACATCTTGGAAGGTTCTTTCAGAGTTCATTGAATAATGAATTGTTCTGACCTTCTTAAAAGGTTCTGCTCTGGTAGGAGAATGTTTTCTGCATAAGGGGAGGAGCTACCAAGGAATAAAACACTTCAGGACTTACAAAAACATCATTCTAATTTTTTTTTATCCATTTATAGTTACTTCCTGTTCTCACTTATTGTTACAGCAGCTACAAACTATTATTTCTTCACGAGACTCAGAAAAGCACCTTGCTGTAAACTTCTTTGTCCTGAAGACATCGTAAAGCTAAACATTCCAGCTCTTACAGAGTACTGACACTGGAGACTCCTTCCTTTCAGAAAACTTCAGCACATTAAAAATGACCCAAAGCTGTTTGTTGCCTTGCTCCTCTGAAACAGGTTCCTTTAAACGAGCTGTTGCTATGGAAACATTAAGGTATCAGAACGAGTTTATTAATATAAACCTGCGCTACAGTCTTACTGTTGTACTCATAATAATCAGGATAAACAAATAAATAAATAAAAACAGTTGTAATATACTGAATATTTACAGAACAAACTCCAATGAATAAATATAATGAAAGAAAATGCTTTTTATTTAGTAAAATAACCAAAAAAGTTAAAAATTAATCTATATTGAGTTTACACTAAAATTCCATTCTACATACCGATATCCGCACTCAAGAAATAAAATAAAATATTACCTCTTAGACTTTTGAAGGGTAAATGCTCAGAAAAGTGCACAGGATGTGAAAAAGCTCATCAATAGGACTTCACTCGTCCCAGAGAGTAGGAGGTTTCAGGATAAGGATTACGGCGCGATGCTCGGGTTATTGTGTGAAAACAGACTTTACAGTTCAGTCATGATGATTAAATCACACGCAGCTGTTCCAGTCGAGAAAGCAAACAGACTCACGCATTTACATGTTGATTAGCCGTTAATTTGTTCCTTTTGAATGAATTGAATCGAATAATAAGCGATCAATCAATTAGAACCCAATTATTCTAAAATGATGACATCAGGCTGAGATCAGGTTTAATCTGATTACTGAGGAATAACTGCACTGTGTGTGGAATCAGACCGAAGAGTGTGTTTACGCTGAAGGAGACAGAACTACAGGCCTGGTCTAACAATATCATGGGTTCTCCTTAATGTCAAAGAGGTATGTGGGTGGAGCTAGAGAAAACAGTGATCACTGATTGGTCGAATGATCTTCCGTGGTTTATCGACTGTCTGAAAGTTTGTTTCTGTTTAAAAGATTTTTAAAATCTTTTAGCCCAAGTTTGTTATAGAAAAAGTTTAAGGGTTTTAAAAAAGAGAATTATAAAAAAAATATAGAAATAGAAAAAATAAAAACAGAAGAAAATACATACAGAAGTAAAGTAAGAGTTAGAAAAAAAGAGTTAAAAGAAAGAAAGAAAGAAAGACAGAAAGAAAAAGAAAAACAATGAATCATTTACATTTCTGGCATTTGGCAGACTATCTTATCCAGAGCGACGTATAAGAGTGCTTTGAAGTCTCTATCAATGAATATATTAACACTGGTTCACTAGGTCACAACCTCGGATACCATCAGCCTAAAAACTGTGCTGCAAGGTTTTTTAAATTAATTAATTATTTTTAAATCAGCAAACAACAATACATGAAACAAATAGGGAAAACTAAGAGCTAGTTTAAGTGTTTCAGGAAGAGGTAGGTCTTCTTTCGTCATTTGAAAATGGCCAGTGACTCGGCTGTACGGACATCTAGGGGAAGTTCCATTCCACCACCTCAATGCTAGAACAGAGAAGAGTCTAGATGTATACCTACCCTCTTACCCTGAGAGATGGTGGGACCAGTCGAGCAGTGCTAGTGCATCTGAGAAAGCGAGGTGTAATGTGAGGAGTAATGAGATCTTTAAGGTAAGATGGTGCTGGTTCATTCTTCACTTTGTAAGCAAGCATCAGGGTTTTGAATCTTATACCTGCAGCTAGAGGAAGCAAGTACAGGACTGCAGCAGTGGGGTGATGTGGGAGAACTTAGGCAACTGGAAAACACGTTGTGCAGCTGCATTTTGGATCATTCACAGAAGATGAATGACCAGTGACTGAACAAGCACCTGAGCAGCCTGTGTGGATGAAAATGTCCAAATACTTCTGATGTTGTAGAGAAGAAACCTACATGAGTGTTTGACATTAGTAACATGGGAGGAAAAGACACACTGATATCCGAGCAGAAGCCGTGGTATCTGAGGGATGAAAGGAGAAGATAAGTTGAGTGTCATCGGCATAGCAATGTTATGAGAACCCATGTGAAGATATTAAGAAAGAGAGAAAGAAAGAGAAATGAAAAATAATGTAGAATATAAATTGAGAAAAAGGAAGAAAGAAAAGAGAAAGAAAGAAGGAGACAGTGAGAGAAATGAAGCGCTGTTTTGCCTCTAATCTCCACAGTTCCTCTGGGAAACAGACAGGAAGTTGTTTAACAGAACCCATTACCTCTTCCTTTAAAACTCCTTAATTACAAGTGAGTGTCATTGACGTGTCAACAACCCCAACGCACTCAACCCAGACTGACATGTCAACAACCCCAACGCACTCACCCCAGACTGACATGTCAACAACCCCAACGCACTCACCCCAGACTGACATGTCAACAACCCCAACGCACTCACCCCAGACTGACATGTCAACAACCCCAACGCACTCACCCCAGACTGACATGTCAACAACCCCAACGCACTCACCCCAGACTGACATGTCAACAACCCCAACGCACTCACCCCAGACTGACATGTCAACAACCCCAACGCACTCACCCCAGACTGACATGTCAACAACCCCAACGCACTCACCCCAGACTGACGTGTCAACAACCCCAACGCACTCACCCCAGACTGACGTGTCAACAACCCCAACGCACTCACCCCAGACTGACGTGTCAACAACCCCAACGCACTCACCCCAGACTGACGTGTCAACAACCCCAACGCACTCACCCCAGACTGACGTGTCAACAACCCCAACGCACTCACCCCAGACTGACGTGTCAACAACCCCAACGCTCTCACCCCAGACTGACGTGTCAACAACCCCAACGCACTCACCCCAGACTGACGTGTCAACAACCCCAACGCACTCACCCCAGACTGACATGTCAACAACCCCAACGCACTCACCCCAGACTGACATGTCAACAACCCCAACGCACTCACCCCAGACTGACATGTCAACAACCCCAACGCACTCACCCCAGACTGACGTGTCAACAACCCCAACGCACTCACCCCAGACTGACGTGTCAACAACCCCAACGCACTCACCCCAGACTGACGTGTCAACAACCCCAACGCGCTCACCCCAGACTGAAATGTCAACAACCCCAACGGGCTCACCCCAGACTGACATGTCAATAACCCCAACGCACTCACCCCAGACTGACATGTCAACAACCCCAACGCACTCACCCCAGACTGACATGTCAATAACCCCAACACGCTCACCCCAGACTGACGTGTCAACAACCCCAACACGCTCACCCCAGACTGACATGTCAATAACCCCAACGCGCTCACCCCAGACTGACGTGTCAACAACCCCAACGCGCTCACCCCAGACTGACGTGTCAATAACCCCAACGCGCTCACCCCAGACTGACGTGTCAATAACCCCAACGCGCTCACCCCAGACTGACGTGTCAATAACCCCAATGCAATAACCCCAACGCACTCACCCCAGACTGACGTGTCAACAACCCCAACATGCTCACCCCAGACTGACGTGTCAACAACCCCAACATGCTCACCCCAGACTGACGTGTCAATAACCCCAACGCGCTCACCCCAGACTGACGTGTCAACAACCCCAACGCGCTCACCCCAGACTGACGTGTCAATAACCCCAACGCGCTCATCCCAGACTGACGTGTCAATAACCCCAACGCGCTCACCCCAGACTGACGTGTCAATAACCCCAATGCAATAACCCCAACGCACTCACCCCAGACTGACGTGTCAACAACCCCAACATGCTCACCCCAGACTGACGTGTCAACAACCCCAACGCACTCAACCCAGACTGACATGTCAACAACCCCAACGCACTCACCCCAGACTGACGTGTCAACAACCCCAACGCACTCACCCCAGACTGACATGTCAACAACCCCAACGGGCTCACCCCAGACTGACATGTCAACAACCCCAACGCACTCACCCCAGACTGACATGTCAACAACCCCAACGCACTCACCCCAGACTGACGTGTCAACAACCCCAACGCGCTCACCCCAGACTGACATGTCAACAACCCCAACGCACTCACCCCAGACTGACATGTCAACAACCCCAACGCACTCACCCCAGACTGACATGTCAATAACCCCAACACGCTCACCCCAGACTGACGTGTCAACAACCCCAACACGCTCACCCCAGACTGACATGTCAATAACCCCAACGCGCTCACCCCAGACTGACGTGTCAACAACCCCAACGCGCTCACCCCAGACTGACGTGTCAATAACCCCAACGCGCTCACCCCAGACTGACGTGTCAATAACCCCAACGCGCTCACCCCAGACTGACGTGTCAATAACCCCAATGCAATAACCCCAACGCACTCACCCCAGACTGACGTGTCAACAACCCCAACATGCTCACCCCAGACTGACGTGTCAACAACCCCAACATGCTCACCCCAGACTGACGTGTCAATAACCCCAACGCGCTCACCCCAGACTGACGTGTCAACAACCCCAACGCGCTCACCCCAGACTGACGTGTCAATAACCCCAACGCGCTCACCCCAGACTGACGTGTCAATAACCCCAACGCGCTCACCCCAGACTGACGTGTCAATAACCCCAATGCAATAACCCCAACGCACTCACCCCAGACTGACGTGTCAACAACCCCAACATGCTCACCACAGACTGACGTGTCAACAACCCCAACATGCTCACCCCAGACTGACATGTCAACAACCCCAACGCGCTCACCCCAGACTGACGTGTCAATAACCCCAATGCAATAACCCCAACGCACTCACCCCAGACTGACGTGTCAACAACCCCAACGCGCTCACCCCAGACTGACATGTCAACAACCCCAACGCGCTCACCCCAGACTGACGTGTCAACAACCCCAACATGCTCACCCCAGACTGACGTGTCAACAACCCCAACATGCTCACCCCAGACTGACGTGTCAATAACCCCAACGCGCTCACCCCAGACTGACGTGTCAACAACCCCAACGCGCTCACCCCAGACTGACATGTCAACAACCCCAACGCGCTCACCCCAGACTGACGTGTCAATAACCCCAACGCGCTCACCCCAGACTGACGTGTCAATAACCCCAACGCGCTCACCCCAGACTGACGTGTCAATAACCCCAACGCGCTCACCCCAGACTGACGTGTCAATAACCCCAACGCGCTCACCCCAGACTGACGTGTCAACAACCCCAACGCGCTCACCCCAGACTGACGTGTCAATAACCCCAATGCAATAACCCCAACACACTCACCCCAGACTGACGTGTCAACAACCCCAACATGCTCACCCCAGACTGACGTGTCAACAAGCCCAACATGCTCACCCCAGACTGACGTGTCAACAACCCCAACATGCTCACCCCAGACTGACGTGTCAACAACCCCAACATGCTCACCCCAGACTGACGTGTCAATAACCCCAATGCAATAACCCCAACGCACTCACCCCAGACTGACGTGTCAACAACCCCAATGCAATAACCCCAACGCACTCACCCCAGACTGACATGTCAACAACCCCAACATGCTCACCCCAGACTGACGTGTCAACAACCCCAACGCGCTCACCCCAGACTGACGTGTCAACAACCCCAATGCAATAACCCCAACGCACTCACCCCAGACTGACGTGTCAACAACCCCAACGCACTCACCCCAGACTGACGTGTCAACAACCCCAACGCACTCACCCCAGACTGACGTGTCAACAACCCCAATGCAATAACCCCAACGCACTCACCCCAGACTGACGTGTCAATAACCCCAATGCAATATCCCCAATGCACTCACCCCAGACTGACGTGTCAACAACCCCAACACGCTCACCCCAGACTGACGTGTCAACAACCCCAACGCACTCACCCCAGACTGACGTGTCAATAACCCCAATGCAATAACCCCAACGCACTCACCCCAGACTGACGTGTCAACAACCCCAATGCAATATCCCCAACGCACTCACCCCAGACTGACGTGTCAACAACCCCAATGCACTCACCCCAGACTGATGTGTCAATAACCCCAATGCGCTCACCCCAGACTGACGTGTCAACAACTCCAACACGCTCACCCCAGACTGACGTGTCAACAACCCCAACGCACTCACCCCAGACTGACGTGTCAACAACCCCAACGCACTCACCCCAGACTGATGTGTCAATAACCCCAACGCACTCACCCCAGACTGACGTGTCAACAACCCCAACGCACTCACCCCAGACTGATGTGTCAATAACCCCAACGCAATAACCCCAACGTGCTCACCCCCGACTGATGTCTCAATAACCCCAACGCGCTCACCCCAGACTGACGTGTCAATAACCCCAACGCGCGCATTGCAGACTGATGTTTCAATAACCCCAACATGCTCACCGCAGACTGATGTCTCAATAACCCCAACGCGCTCACCCCAGACTGACGTGTCAATAACCCCAACGCGTTCACCCCAAACTGACGTGTCAATAACCCCAACGTGCTCACCCCAGACTGACGTGTCAATAACCCCAACGTGCTCACCCCAGACTGACGTGTCAATAACCCCAACGCGTTCACCCCAGACTGACGTGTCAATAACCCCAACGCGCTCACCCCAGACTGACGTGTCAATAACCCCAATGCGCTCATTGCAGACTGACGTTTCAATAACCCCAACATGCTCACTGCAGACTGATGTCTCAATAACCCCAACACGCTCACCGCAGACTGACGTGTCATTAACCCCAACACGCTCATTGCAGAATGACATTTCAATAACCCCAACACGCTCACCGCAGACTGATGTCTCAATAACCCCAACACGCTCACCGCAGACTGACGTGTCAATAACCCCAACACGCTCATTGCAGACTGACGTTTCAATAACCCCAACACGCTCACCGCAGACTGACATGTCAATAAACCCAACATGTTCACCGCAGACTGACGTGTCAATAACCCCAACACGCTCACCGCAGACTGATGTGTGTGTGGTTTGGTTGTCAAACTGCTCCAGCAAACATCTCTTTGTGAATCTCATGTGGTTGAAAAAAAGCAGAAGGAAATCAGTGGGTGGAAAGCATTAATTAGGCTCAGTGGATACGAACGGCTCCATCTCGGCAGACCCGGCAAAGTGATCGATCCATAAACCCCCGGGCTCCGGCTAGCCGCAGGAAACGGACATCGATTTCAGCGTTGCAGGGAGGCGGAGCCGGGGGAAGGCTAGAGAATGGAGAGGCTGGAAAGGACCTGAGAAGATGGAGATGTTACAGAAGAATGGAGGGAAAGTTGAGGATTGACAGATGCTGAACACGTGTTCATTTCAGCTTTAACGCTCACGATTAACACAAATCTCACGGATCAGAAACGGATATTTGTTACTCTGATGGAATTAGTTCAAGTGTGAGGGGAAAACCTCCACATCTAATATCAGTCTTTATTCTGAACTCGGAATAGATCCGTCTATCTATCTATCTATCTATCTATCTATCTATCTATCTATCTATCTATCTATCTATCTATCTATCTATCTATCTATCTATCTATCTATCTATCTATCTATCTATCTATCTATCTATCTATCTATCTATCCTCTCTCTCAGCCTGCCTGTCTCCTTTGTCTCTCTCTTCAGTCTCCATCCATTTCTTCCTTTCTCTTTACCCTGTACCTCTTTATCTCTCTCTCTATCTGCCTGCTTGTCTCCTTTGTCTCTTTCAGTCTTCCTTCATTTCTCCCTTTCTCTCTCCCTCTGTGCCTCTCTATCTATCTCTTTTTGTTTCTCTTTCTCTATCTCTCTTTCTCTCTCCTTTTGACCTTATCTATGTCTATCTCACATTCATATCTATCTATCTATCTATCTATCTATCTATCTATCTATCTATCTATCTATCTATCTATCTATCTATCTATCTATCTATCTATCTATCTTTATGAACGACATTGTAAAAAGATATGATCATTAACCCCGCCTCCTAACTCCACTCTTATCCCCAGCCCTAACCACACCTACTCAACGTAATCTTAACCTTTTGTTCGTAACTGTTCATGCATATAAAGAGATATTAAAGTGATTTTAATTAAAGTTTTTATTTGAGTGAGTGAGACACACGGCTGATCAATCCCATGAGCCTCTGCTGTGTTTCATTAAGTCACAGTTTTAAATTAAATACGAATCTGCTGCTGTCAATCAAACACCATCCAGAAATCCACGCAGAAGCTTCCCTCTTCTCTGGGTTTAAGTGAGCTGTGTTTATTCCTGGATGTTACTTCACAGCTGCTCTGGAGAGAAACCCGGGCTGAAAATCATCACGTCTGTGCTCACGACATGTTCCCCAACGCACGTCATTTCATCTGCTGCGAGCACTTTCTTTTTTCTAATACGTTTTGTTCAGTCGCTTCCTTCTGGCGCTTCCTCGGGAGACTAAAAATCTAATCAGTTTAATCATGTGTGCTGTTTTTTATTACAGATCGTCGTTCAGGTTCGAGATCACTTACATCTATGGCCAAGGAGAATGAAAATGTGATTTATCGACTCAGCGAATCCCAACTGTCACGAAGCGAAGGCGATTAAGCTCTACCAGTTTAGCAATTAGCGCTTTTGTCTGTTTTGAATAATACGCTGCAGTCCCTTTTTTATATTGCAATTAGCTTGAATAATGATGAGCAGCGAGGAAAATGGATTTTAACAAAGATATAAAAAACAAGTGTGTGTGTGTGTCTTTCAGGTGGATCCTTTTCTGCCATATGAGTACACATGTGAGGGAATGCTGGAGAGAGTGCATGCTTACATTCAGCATCAGGTAAGTGTGTGTGTGTTTGTGTTAGAGACAGTAATCAAAGCGAGAAAGTATTGAGAAAAGGCGGTAGTAATAAAACATGTTTGCGATGGAATTAGAAAATAAAAATAGAATAAGGAGAGAGACGACAAAGAAAGAGGAGACAAGGAAAAAGAATAAGAATGGGAATGTGATAGATTTCTCAGAAAGAAAAGAAAAGGAATAGAGAAAAACTGAAAAAAGTACAAAGTATGTAAGAAGGAATAAGCAGAAAGAAAGAAAGAAAGAAAGAAAGAAAGAAAGAAAGAAAGAAAGAAAGAAAGAAAGAAAGAAAGAAAGAAAGAAAGAAAGAAAGAAAGAAAAAAAAAAGTAAGAAAACGAGAATGTTCGTGAAGAAATCAAAATGAGCAATTAAAAAAATAGGTGGCGCAGTGAGAGAAAGAAAAAGAAGGGGTAAAAGAAAGGAAAGAGGTAGAAGAAATGTGATAAAAACAAAAAGAGATATTAAAGAGAAGAAGAAAAGAATAAAGAAGACAAACAGTGGAAATGTTAAAGAAAACAGTGTTAACTGTTAATTTTTGCTGTATTTACAGGATTTTTGTGGTCCAGAGGCTCCGTTTCCCCCCGCTAACGTGTCTGTGGTTTGGCCTGGAGGCATGTTCATGCGGGTCGATGACTCGGGTCTTGTTTCTTGGGCAGTGAACTCAACATCGCCGCCCTCCTGGCCTCCGCTGAACGCACTCAGACTCACCATCTCGGCTGAGGGGCAGTCGTGTGTGGACGCCTGCAGGAGCTCAGACTTGGTGTGTGAACCTGCTTTCTTCCGCTTCATCAATAACAAGGAGGCGCTGAACAAGTGAGTGACCTTAATTCTTAATCTCAATCCTAACCCTAAACCTTAACTCTAACCTTTAATACTAACCCCAAACCCTAATATTAACCCTAATCCTAAACCCTTATCCTCAGCCCTAATCCTAACTATAATACAAACCCAAATCTTAGCCCTTAACCCACAACCTGAACCACAAAATCTTAAACCTAACCCTAGCTCTAACCCTTAATCCTAACCCTTACCTTAACCCTAACTCTTAACAATAACCCCAAAACCTTACATTATTCCGAATCCTAACTCTAATACAAACCTTAATCCTAGCCATTAACCCTTCCCAAAAAGCTTAACCCTAACATAAAACCTTAACCTCAACCTTAACACAAAACCTTAACCCTTACCCTAATACTAGCCCATAACCCTGACACTTAACCCTAATACTAACCCTTAACCCAACCCTTAACCCTACCCTAACCCTCAACACTAACTCTTCCCCAAAACCTTAATCCTAACCCTAATTCTAACCCATAACCTTAAAACTAACCCCTAACCCTTACCTGTAACCTTAATCTGCATGTTAAAGGCAGATTAGCTGTCCAGTTATCAAATCAAATTTAACTTACTGAACTATTTTTAACAGAATAAATTTGTCCATATGACTGTTTTGAGTAGTGAAGTGCAGTTTCATCCGTTTAATTCTGGGAAGCACGATGATGATGTACGCTAGGACATTTTATAGTTTTATGTGAGGAGGAAGGAGTGAGGAGGGAAAGTGTGGATCTGGACAGTGGATCTTGTTACCTCAGTGACAGCAGCAGAAAGAGTTTTTTTTTCCTCTCCCCATTATCCACTCCATCACTCTTCTTCTCTTCCTCTCTTCCAAACCTTCAGTACCTCGCCTTGTTTCTCCAGTATCCATCTCTCTTCATTTAAACTGCCCTTTTTCTCTTTCGCTCTAATTCCACTCTGTCCATCCTTTTCATTCTCTCTGCCGTCTGGTTAATCTCTCCGTCTTGTCTCTTTTCAGGCTGCAGGTGCAGTGCGAAGTGGTGGAATTTGAGATGAATCACATTTTTCCGGCATTTTCCACGACAGCGCATGAGTGCGGCCTGCAGAAAGAGCCTCTGCTGTTCAGCTGCGCGGGGTTCGGAGCTAAGTACAGACGTGTGTGTCCTTGCAGGGACTTCCGTAAAGGACAAGTGGCACTGTGTCGGGATTGCTTATGACGGATTTCTCCTGAGCTCCTGGATTTTCCTGAAACCCTGACTGATGTTGAGCACAATAAAACTCTTCAAAAAATCTGGGAAGCAGAGCATAAATTCCTAACCGAGGCTCCCGGCAAGACGTCCGTCTCCACTGTCCACTCCAATATTCACAGGACAGAAAAAAAGTCATTCCGATTCCCCTCCAAACAGGAAGTAATAACCGACCATACTTCCTGCATCATGTGTTTATTTCCTGAGTTTAAAGCAGAAGATCAGGCAACCCTGATAGCACCGATGTGTCCATCAGAGCAAAGGTCAAACAAACTCTACACAACAGAGTGAACGAACTCGAATTTCGATCTGCATAAAACAGACACGTGCGAAAGAATATTTTTTAATCAAACTAAAATATTTGAATGTAGACTGTGAATTTTTATGACTACAAAAGTTTGTGATGTAACTTATATAACTAATAAAAGACAGACACATTTATATGCCTCAATTTTTTATTTTTACTTTCATCTCAAAGCAGTACATTTACCAGAAAATCATTTTCTAGACAAAACAGATTTAGGTTGTTTAGCTCCACACAGTTTTTCCAAAATAAGCAAAAAAGCCGTTCTGATACATTAACGTTTCTACAGTAACGGCTCTAACCCTAACCCTTAACCCTAATACTAAAACAATACTAAAATACTAAAAAATGGCAAAGGTAAATAGAATTGAGAAGATGACAAGCAATGAAATAATGTTGTTTTCTAAATCCAGGAAAAACTTCGGCATCAGAGTCAAGGACAAGGCTGACGGTTCAGGTGTGTGTGTGTGTGTGTGTATTTCTCATGTGCTGCCTTAAACCCACATCTCTTTCTGCCTTTGGGGAGATTAAAGACTGTGTTGGATCGGACAGACAGGTAATAAGTTTGCGGCGCTGGATGCTGGCGTGCTGAGTCTGCTTCAGGTCACACTGACCCACGGCGCTAATGCGGGTGAAACGCTGAGAAACTTCCCGTAACACACAGAGTTACTGAACAATCAGAAATGTCCTTGAGCTGGTAAATCGCTAGAGTTTGACAGCGGCGATAAGACGAATGACCCGTGTTTGTAGATCGCTATCAGGAAATTTAATAAACAGCCAGGTTTAATGTCCATGTCCTGTCAATCATTCAGGCTTGATGACGGCTGTAGGCTAATTAATTTACTGTTCATTTAAAACAAGCAACAACTGTAGTGTTACTGGGGCATGAAAACAACACACACACACACACCGTCACACACACACCGTCACACTTACAAGACTGAAGTAGAGGCTTGGTTTATTTTTAAAAATAGCTTTCCATATGTTATCCATCCACAGAGATCCTGGTATTGTTTGTGGCCTAAACATAAAAACAAAAATTTACAAATCCCTTGTACTGGAGACTCCCTCCATAAAACCTGAATAAGCATCATTAAATCTGCCAAAAGTTTTCTATCCTTTTATATGGAGCTGTTACTATAGAAACATACATAAATGTATTAGAAGTGCTTTGTCAGAGCTATTGTTCGAGGAAAATTCTGACCAATCAGAATTGAGGATTCGGCAGCACAGTGAATGAATTTAGAAATGGCTTTGCACTGACTCCACTCCAATTTGCATAGTCATTAAAATCAATATGCTTTTCATGCAAAAGTTTCTGTATAGGCAGGGAATTCATCCTACAGGAAATGAAATTCTGCACCGTTTTGAAAAATCCTAAGACACCTCTGCCATGTGGTTACAGCCAGCCTGTGGGCTCGTGTTCAGTTGCACTTCATGAAGATGACTGAAGGCTGTAATCTCTGTTTAAGCTTTTAAAACATATCGGATTCCTGCCTGCTCTGGAAACCACACCTACTCCGGCAATCACATTCCAACACTCAGTTTCCACGTCCCCGAGGAAGGCAGGCTTCTGTTTCTGATTTTTATTTTTTTTTACACTGAAGTCGATTTCCATCCAGAGTGAAAATCAATACCTCAGTAGAGAATTGGCTCAGCTACAAAGCTCGGGCCTCGGCTTTCCTCCGCGCCGGAACTAATCCCGAAACACCCTGTTTGTGTGGACTGATGCAAGAGTTTTAATATCCGACGCTATTGTTTGTTTATATCTGCAGCCCTGGATTTAATTATTATAATCTGTGCCAGGAAAAGCCTTGCCAGCTGCATTGCATTCTGGGTAAAAAAAAAAAAATTACACAGTACCACTGTAGAGACGAGCCAAAAGCTCTGACCTGCACTGACAAGGAGAAGCTCTTAAAAACATGCCGATTTTTTTGTTTAATTATTTATTTTTTTAATAGATGGAAAATCGAACTGAACTCTGTGTACAGTTTACATGAATGAAGAAATGTTACTGCAAAATTCTGAAAGCGGTTTAATTAATTTAATTCTTTAACAGTGGAAACTGGAGGAAAACTAATTTTAGATTCAGATCTCTCGTAATAAAACCGAATTCAGACAAACAAAACCAGAAAAGACAAAAGAATTTTGTAAGAATTCTGTTTTTCTTCCTCTGTCTCTCAGGCACAGGCCTGGATTTGAAATATTTTAGTATAGATGATGAGTAAACAGTTTCTTGTTGATTTTGTAGAACAAAAAATATAGATCTTACCTATGGTGGTCCTCAAGCGTCTGTTTTAGGACCTTTTTAGTTTTACTAAAAATAAAATCAGAAATAAAACAAATGATCGAGAGACACAAGAACAATCCTCATGTCCTTGAGATTTCTGTCTCTTTCATAAACCAGTAAACTGTCAGATATTTCTAACAGAACGTCACTGATTTCGTCACATCCGCTTCCTTACTGATCCTGATCCGAATCCAGGCCGGATTTCCCAACTCACACTCACCTTACCTCCAGCACACCTGCCTCCTGTTTTCTTTCAATCACTCAATCACTCTATTTAAACATTTCTTGCACTCTCAACTTCTTTAATTTTGTGTTATTTTGTTTTGTTTTGTCTTTATTTCCCTATATTGTGTTATTTTGGAATTCTAATCAATTTAAATTTTACTCACTGCTTCATATGGCAGCTATCCTTATCTCTCAGACTAGTTTTAGGAATATTTCACGAGTATCAAGTCTGAACTTTGCTATAATTTCATATTCTGGTCTCTGTTTTAGTGAAAACGACAAAAACAAACTGAGGACAGAGGTTTGTTTTTGCCTCTCAGTTGTTTTGGTTCTAAAATATTTTCTTGGGTCTAATTTTTAAGACCTTTTTTATTTTCCCTTACTGTTCATGTTAAAAATATATCAGAAAAAATAAGACTGAGCCACAACTTCCCTTTTTTATCTAATATTTATTATTAGCTAAAAGTCCTAAAATCTAGAGCTAGTTTTGAGTGAAATCATAAATAAACTGACTTTCGCCAAACAACCCCAGGAGAGACGAGAGCCAACTTTTTCTTCCTCCCACACACTCCACCTCCTTCTCCTCCTCCTCCTCTCACTCAGACCTTTAATTTTTCCCTCAAAAGTGTTGTTATTTGCCGCATGCTCCATTGTTAGTTTGCTGTTACTATTTGTGGACTTAATTGCTACCTTTGCCAACTTTTAAGTAATTATATTTCTTGGCTGTCGAACAGCGCAAGCCTTTATAATGTTTGCTTTTGTTTCTCATTAGGGACTTTTGAGAAATGTGTGTGCGCATGGTGCAGGGTAGTAAACAGCTTTCAGACCAGTTTTTATGTTTGTTTTTATTTTATTTTTTAACTTGTGTATAATTCTTTTATACGCTTGTTTTCTCTCGCTGCGGCCCTTTATTAGAGCGGAGGAAGGAATATCATCATCAACAGGACGAGCTCTTTAACTCAACATCTGTTGCCTCAGACCTGCTCATATTGCGTTGTCCTTGCTCTGTGTGTGTGTGTGTGTGTGTGTGTGTGTGTGTGTGTGTGTGTGTGTGTTATCTATGCCCTGAAATAGCATTTCCATTCTTATTAATGTTCTACATGGCTGAACCGATGGCAAGCTCGACGGCACAAATATGAAGATTAGGACACACACATGCATGGCTTCATTGTTTCCACTGTGTGTGTGTGTGTGTGTGTGTGCATGCCAGCAGCAGATTCAGCTGCGTTTAGAAAAGGCAGTGTTGAATAAAACACGAGCATGCGTCTGCTTATCTCCATGCCACCGCCAGTCAAGAAACACATAGACCTGTGTAAACAAGAGCGAGGTATCACTGGGCCTGGAGATATTCCGAGAGGGAAAGAAATCAATTGCAGAGACGTGTTTTTCCTCGACTTCTAATGTGCTTCTGCTTTTCCAGAGACAAAGAGAACAAAAAGCAGAGAGGAAGCAGGAGCTGAAACTCCCTGCAGTTCTGATACAAAAAAGAGATTGTTTTTCCAGAAAAACGTGATCTAACTCCTTTACAAATCCTGGAAATCCTTCAATAAATCAACTAGACTCTAAATCTGAGTCTAAAGCTTTAATCAGTCTGGAGTTTAACGTCCTGTGCTGCTTCTGGAGCAGATTTCAGATCATCAGTCCATCATCTGAGCCTCGAGTGTCACATACGGTTCTTTATCCTGGTCAGGACAAGGCAGGAGAACTCGGAGGAACCCTGTGAAGACGTGGTGTGTGACTCAGAAGAAATACACATATTAATATTAAAGTTCATTAAAAAATAAATGGCTTCTTATTTCCCTTGAGCTGTAATGAACTTCACAGTTTCTATTTAAATTCTATTTTAAAAGCCTTGTTTTCTAACAAAACTTGACAAATGAACTAAATACAAAGTGCGTTAGAAGAATATTAGCAAAAATAAATTACAAAAATAAAATAAAAAAAAAAAGGTCAAAAATATTTTTGTGGAGCTGTTTATAAGCACAAAGTTGAACACTGAAGCTAATAAAGCGTGTGTGTGATAATGAATATACATTTTAATAATAAAAAGCAACCAATTAAAATGAACATAGAACTGTTATTTTGTTTTGCTTGGGGTAATATTAAAATAAAAAAACAATATTTTTTATTTAAAATTTTTTTAAAAATCCATACAATTCATGAATAAAAAAAACAGTAAAAGGCTGTGAATATATTTTAATTTAAGAATAAAACACAAGTGTAGCACATAGTGAAGACATGAAGAAGAAGAAGAAGAAGAAGAGGAGTAGGAAGAAGAAGCGTTTATCATAAAAATGAATAAATAAAAAAAATAAACGAAGATTAATGAGTGTTTATTGTGTATAAGCTCTGTGAACTTACTGCTTTAACTATACACTATGAATACTATTACACACACTGTCTCACACACATGCTGACACACTGACTGACACACACACACACACACTGTCTCACATACACGCACTGACACACACACACTGACACACACTGTCTCACATACACGCACTGACACACACACACTGACACACACTGTCTCACATACACGCACTGACACACACTGTGTCTCATACACTGACACACACACACACACTGTGTCTCACACACACTGACTGACACACACACACACACTGTCTCACACACATGCTGACACACTGACACACACTGTCTCACATACACGCACTGACACACACTGTGTCTCATACACTGACACACACACACACTGTGTCTCACACACACTGACTGACACACACACACACACTGTCTCACACACATGCTGACACACTGACTGACACACACACACACTGTCTCACATACACGCACTGACACACACACTGTGTCTCACACACACTGACTGACACACACACACACACTGACATACACACATACTGACACACTGACTGACACACACACACACACTGTCTCACATACACGCACTGACACACACACTGTGTCTCACACACACTGACTGACACACACACACACACACTGTCTCACACACATACTGACACACTGACTGACTCACACACACACACTGACATACACACATACTGACACACTGACTGACACACACACACACTGACATACACACACTGACACACACTGTGTCTCACACACTGACACACTGACTGACACACACACACTGACACACACTGTGTCTCACACACACACTGACACACACTGTGTCTCACACACACTGACAGACACACACACACTCTGACACTGACACACACACACAGACACACACACACACTGTCTCACAAACACATACAATCTCACACACACAGACACACACACACACACTCCTGGGAAAGATGAAGAGCTCCTGTGATACTGATAAATGTGTGTCGCTTTCACTTTATTCATCCTTCTCGGTCGCTGACATCTGTATCAACCTTGAACCTGCTTCCATCCATCATCCGGCACAAAAGGAGGAGAGAGAGAGAGAGAGATGCAGGGGGGAGGAGGAGGAGTGGAAGTGAGGGTAAGGCTATAATTTAAGGCTAATGGATGTTCTCGATGACTTTGGCCCCTGCTCCTGACTGCAGATGAGAAAATGACCTGTGTGGGAGGAGGAGAATAAAGAACGACAGAAAGGAACGGATGAAGGAGAAAAAGAAAAAGAAGAGTGTTGCGATCTTCCGTAATGTCACCTGATGCTCCAGAGGTCTGGCCTGCACCACCACTTGGTGATGCTTCATTCCTTCTACCTTGTGTTTCCTCACATCCTAAAGCCAAACCTTAATAAATGATATGATATTGTGGTCATGTGACCACTGATAGAGCAACCCACTTGGCCACGCCCCCTCCAACAAACACTTGTAATAAAGGATATAACATCCCATCAATGTGTATTTAAATGAAGCGTTTAAACATACATCCTGAAGACACGCCCACTTTGGATATATATAAAATAGGGCTGTCAATCGATTAAAATAGTTAATCGCGATTAATTGCATGATTGTCATGAATTAACTCCCGCTTAATCGCAACTTAATCGCATATTTTTATCCATTCTAAATGTACCTTAAATTAACACTTTTTTAGTTTTTAATACTCTAATCAACATGGGCGTGGACATATTGAAATGTATGTTGTTTATTATTAGTGAAACCATCAACATAGAGCATGGAGACTAGACATGTTTCAAAGCTCATAGATACACTATATTGCCAAAAGTATTCGCTCACCCATCCAAATAATCAGAATCAGGTGTTCCAATCACTTCCATGGCCACAGGTGTATAAAATCAAGCACCTAGGCAATGCAGACTGTTTTTACAAACATTTGTGAAAGAATGGGTCGCTCTCAGGAGCTCAGTGAATTCCAGCGTGGAACTGTGATAGGATGCCACCTGTGCAACAAATCCAGTCGTGAAATTTCCTCGCTCCTAAATATTCCACAGTCAACTGTCAGCTGTATTATAAGAACGTGGAAGTGTTTGGGAACGACAGCAACTCAGCCACGAAGTGGTAGGCCACGTAAACTGACGGAGCGGGGTCAGCGGATGCTGAGGCGCATAGTGCGAAGAGGTCACCAACTTTCTGCAGAGTGAATCGCTACAGACCTCCAAACTTCATGTGGCCTTCAGATTAGCTCAAGAACAGTGCGCAGAGAGCTTCATGGAATGGATTTCCATGGCCGAGCAGCTGCATCCAAGCCATACATCACCAAGTGCAATGCAAAGCGTCAGATGCAGTGGTGTAAAGCACGCCGCCACTGGACTCTAGAGCAGTGGAGACGCATTCTCTGGAGTGACGAATCGCACTTCTCCATCTGGCAATCTGATGGACGAGTCTGGGTTTGGCGGTTGCCAGGAGAACGGTACTTGTCTGACTGCATTGTGCCAAGTGTAAAGTTTGGTGGAGGGGGGATTATGGTGTGGGGTTGTTTTTCAGGAGCTGGGCTTGGCCCCTTAGTTCCAGTGAAAGGAACTCTGCTTCAGCATACCAAGACATTTTGGACAATTCCATGCTCCCAACTTTGTAGGAACAGTTTGGAGCTGGCCCCTTCCTTTTCCAACATGACTGTGCACCAGTGACCAAAGCAAGGTCCATAAAGACATGGATGACAGAGTCTGGTGTGGATGAACTTGACTGGCCTGCACAGAGTCCTGACCTCAATCCGATAGAACACCTTTGGGATGAATTAGAGCGGAGACTGAGAGCCAGGCCTTCTCGTCCAACATCAGTGTGTGACCTCACAAATGTGCTTCTGGAAGAATGGTCAAAAATTCCCATAAACACACTCCTAAACCTTGTGGACAGCCTTCCCAGAAGAGTTGAAGCTGCTATAGCTGCAAAGGGTGGACCGACGTCATATTGAACCCTATGGATTAGGAATGGGATGTCACTTAAGTTCATATGCGAGTCAAGGCAGGTGAGCGAATACTTTTGGCAATATAGTGTATTTTACTTGTTCATGTCTATTAAACATATGAAAAAAAGAACATAGAAAACAATTACTTCTTTCTTTGCACTGAGCGATTTACTGACACAAACCTGTTAACATTTTCAGATCACTTCTTCTAAACATGCAAAGTGTACCTTTATTACTGAAACCACCTTAAATAAAGAGCATAAAGAACATAGACATGTTTTTCAAATAACTTGTTCAGGACAAACACAGAGAACAGAACACAGGTTCACATTCCATCTCCGCTGAACAGAATCTAGTGTTTGCCTTTGGCAAGGGGCAGGAGAGGGGCAGGAGAGCTCTCTGTATCAGCTGTATGCTTCACCATCAAGTGATATTTTAAACTCGAGGTACTGCGGTGAGAACTTCATTCACATCCACAATAAATGCAGACTTTTGTCTCGTTGACAGAACCATCAGACATCGTTTTATATATAAAGAAGACGTTTTTCTTTCTCAATTTTGGTTCGCTGCTGCATCTCCCATTTCCCAAACTATGGGCAAGGCCAAGGGTCAAACAGAAAATGTGTGCTGCGTTAATCAAATTAATAAAGTTAATCAAGTTAATAAAATTAGTGCCGTTAAAATTAATTTGCATTAACACATTAATAACGCGTTATTTTTGACAGCCCTAATATAAAAATTAAAAAATTCTTTTTTTAAACTATGTGATCTGAAATCCGATCCGATTATGATTCGCACCTTCACTCTGTTTAAACAGAAAGTCTTGTGTAGATAACTGTGAGTAGGGGCGGTACTGCCTGGGGCTCATTTGCATATCACAACACAATTGGCTGTTAGGTGTAATGATGGAATGCTACTGTAGACTTCATAAAAACACATACAGACTCGTGCTAGCGTAACTGCACGGTTTGTTTGCTAATGAGGTGTGTTTTTGTTTGTAGGAAAAGTCGATGTTAATAGATTAGCTTAGCCACTGCAGCATCATTTAGCACAGTATGTGGGCAACTTGTTTGTGTTACCCACATGCCGCTAGCCTGATGAAAATGTTAGTGTTATGTAGCTAGTCTGAAGTAGTGTGTTATTGTTCTATTGCTGCTGTGAAGAAATGTGGTAGCGTTCTGTAGCTAGTCTGACGTAAATGTTAGTGTTCTCTAGCTAGTCTGAAGAAATATCTTGGCATTTTGTGAGGAAATTTGTTAGTGTTCTTTAGCTAGTTTGAAGAAATGTTAGCATTCTGTAGCTAGTCTGAGAAAATTTGTTAGCATTCTGTAGCTAGTCTGAGGAAATTTGTTAGCATTCTATAGCTAATCTGAGGAGATTTATATTAGTGTTCAGTAGCTAGTCTGAGGAAATGTTAGCGTTTGAGTCTGAGGTAAATGTTAGTTTTTTGTAGCTAGTATGAGCTAAATGTTAGCATTCTGTAGCTAGTCTAAGGTAAATGTTAGTACTCTGTAGCTAGTCTTAGAAAAATTGTTAGCCTTCTATATCTTGTACTGTATGAGAAGATTTATGTTAGTGTTCTGTAGCGAGTCTGAAGAAAAATGTTAGCATTCTGTAGCTAGTCTGAGGTAATTTGTTTGTGTGCTGTAGCTAATCTGAAGAAATATGCTAGCTAGTCTGAGGTCATTAATGTTAGCATTCTGTGAAGCAATTTATGTTCGTGTTCTGTAGCTTGTCTGTGGTAATTTATGTTAGCATTCTGTAAGGAAACTTATGACCTAACAACTCCTGCTAAAGTAACAGCACATCTTTTTTATGTGTTTGCTTTAATGAGGTGTTTTTGTGGTTCCTCAAAATGTGAAATGTCTTCAGAAATTGTATCGTGTTACTTCAGCAAAAGGTTTGATTCAGATATTAGCCGCTAATCTGTGTTATGACACTTCACGCTCAAACGTGGAACTCAAACCGATGATTTTTTTGTATCATCTGAAATCAGAGCAATTACGGGTCATTTGTGAAAAAATAAAGAAGAAAAACATCACAGTTACCGTATTTTACTGTGTTCGACTCACAGAGGGGGTTTTGCTAGCAGTGTCGCATATGCAAATCAGTCTCCTAATTTTTGATTTTACTAAATCAGGGCCAATAAAAGACAAACAATGTTTAGTGTAATTCGAATTTTACTGTCAAGTGCAAGATTAGCGCTTACGGCTTTAATTACGGCCGTGAAATCGTTCTAACTCCAAATTTAGCATGTGCACGTTGGTTTTATCAGCCTGGAAAGATAATTATTCATCCCTCAGCTCTCTGATAGCTCCGGCTTCCAGCGACTCATTAACAAGGGGGAAAAGCACCTCGGGGGTAAAATGGCTCACTGGAGGGCATGAAGGCAGGCGCCAAACCTCCACACTGTGAAGCTGCGAGAGAGGCTGCTTCAGCTTCCACACGCCACATTAGCAGAGAAAAGTTAGCGATGGAAGTTCAGAATGGATGATAGAGCGCTGCGGGAAAACTGAAAAAATTACCACAAGCCATATTTTTATCTGTTTGTAATTACATTTCATTAATTACTTATGCTAGAGAACAGTTTCCTCACCTGCCTCGTATGTTGTGTAGCGTTCTGTAGCTAGTCTGAGGAAATTCATTAGCATTTTGTAGCTAGTTTGACGTAATTTATGTTAGCATTCTGTGAGACAATTGATGTTAGCATTCTGTAGCTAATCTGAGGTAATTTATGTTCGCATTCTGTAGCTAGTCTGAAGAAATTTGTTAGCATTCTGTAGCTAGTCTGAAGAAATTTGTTAGCATTCTGTAGCTGGTCTGAGGTAATTTGTTAGTATTCTGTGAGGCAATTTATGTTAGCATTTTGTAGTTAGCTTGCAGTACTTTGTTAGCGTTTTGTAGCTAGTCTCCAGTAATTTATTTTAGCATTCTGTAGCTAGTCTAAGGTCATTTGTTAGCATTCTGTAGCTAGTTTGAGGTCATTTGTTAGCATTCTGTGAGCCAATTGCTGTTAGCATACTGTATCTAGTCTAAGGTCATTTGTTAGCATTCTGTGGCTAGTCTGAGGTAATTTGTTAGTATTCTGTGAGCCAATTGCTGTTAGCATACTGTATCTAGTCTAAGGTCATTTGTTAGCATTCTGTGGCTAGTCTGAGGTAATTTGTTAGTATTCTGTGAGGCAATTTATGTTAGCATTTTGTAGTTAGTTTGCAGTAATTTGTTAGCATTCTGTAGCTAGTCTGGGGAAATTTGTTAGCATTCTGTTAGGCAATTGATGTTAGCATTCTGTAGATAGTCTGAGGAAATTTGTTAGCATTCTGTAGCTAGTCTGAGGTAATTTATGTTAGCATCTTGTGAGGCAATTGATGTTAGCATTCTGTAGATAGTCTGAGGTAATTGTAAGCATTGTGTAGCTAATCTTTGGTAATTTATGTTAGCATTCTGTAGCTAGTCTGAAGTAAAGTTATGGCTTCAGTTCTGACAATGGAGACTTCAGCAAATCCACCATTACACAAATAACGAAACATTTTAGCTGTTATAGAAACGTTGCTATTAGAACACATAGGTTAATATAAAAATCTGTGTCGTGTTCCAGAGAATTAAACAAAGCAGGATGTTAGGAGTGAAGGTTTATGAGCAGCCCAGTAACAATCGGACTGGACGAGTTAGCGAGTTATTCCTCATGTAGTCGCGACTGTTGTGTTCTTACTGTGTAAAAATCAGGAGCAGGTGATTAAAGTGCGTCTGGAACATTGCCACGTTTCTGTCCTGCGATCGGAGCCGAGTCGGAGCGGAACTTCTGCAACTTCTGGGCTTAATTTGCACGTGAAGCTTCTGTGAAGAAGCGCTGGCATCAGGTGTCGCTCTCAAATCTGAGGTGATGATGTGCCACTTCTCCTCCACGGAGCTTTCGCTGCGCTATTGTTAGCTTCTGAAGTGACAGAGTGCTCGATGGAGAGAGATAAACAACTGTTTGGAATACGTTTTCGTGTGGTATTTATTTAATGCTGTAATATCAATATTGAGATAAATGATGTCACTATCAGTTTTATTTTAATCATATGGAGACTTTAATTGTTCACATGTGTTGTACAAATCCCTTAACAGATCATGATACAATAATTCTGTCCTTCTGCCCGCCCCTAATTTGCATAATGACCGATTTCAGCAAGCAGGAGAGCAAGCAGGAGAACTTTACTCCTTCATGATAAAGTTCTGGAGGTGTGGAATAGATTCTGAGGCACGATGACTTTTAGTCCAGTGGAAATGTTTATCCACATGCTGTTTACATGCAGTTTTGTTTGTTTATCGTTATTTATAGTTATTGTTATGGTGTTTGTTTTGTATTATTGATATTACTCACTCGACTCTGTACACAGATGTGCTGCGCCTGAAGCTGTTTATAAAACTTTATTCTGCTTTTCCCTGTCTCTAAAAACAAAGATGAGATGATCCTTCATGAATCATCTGTACACCAGAGTGTGTGTGTGTGTGTGTGTGTGTGTGTAAAGTGCTAGTCAGATTTAAGTTAAACATCAGCTGAATGTGTGTGTGTGTGTGTGTGTGTGTGTCATTGCCACAGGCGGAGAGTGCAGATGGTAAACAAACACGGCACACGAAGGAAATTCATGTTTCTGTCATATTACACAGCCGTGCTCTTCAACAAGCTATCACTCTTCCACTACAACTCTCTTCTCTCTTTCTCTTTCTCTCTCTCTCTCTCTTTCTTTCTTTTATATCTTTTTTTATCTCTCCCCAAAACCTAGTTGCTTTTCCTCTATGTTCATCTGAAACTAAAAGACTATTTCAGGCTGAGAGAGAGACAGACAGAGAGGGAGAGACAGACACACAGACAGATGCAGAGAGAGAGAGAGAGAGACAGACAAACAGACAGACAGAGAGAGAGACAGGCACAGAGAGGGAGACAAACAGAGACAGAGAGAGAAAGAAAGAGAGAGAGACAGACAAACAGACAAAGAGAGAGACAGACACAGAGAGGGAGACAAACAGAGACAGAGAGAGAAAGAAAGAGAGAGAGACAGACAGACAAACAGACAAAGAGAGAGACAGACACAGAGAGGGAGACAAACAGAGAGACAGAGAGAGAAAGAAAGAGAGACAGACAGACACAGGGAGAGACAGACACAAAGAGAGAGAGTGAAAGAGAGAGACAGACTGCATCATGGTCTCCTTCACTCTCTCCTCCCTGCCAGCGATCTGTGTATTGTTTTGTTTTAACTTAACCTGCAATCAGAGACGAGTAAAGTGAGGAGAGACTCTCACTCTGACGGTGTCTGTGGAGGACAAACGGGGAATTAGTGAGTCCTGATCTATTTATAAAGGTGATAAAATCCATAAATAAGCATTTTTACTCCAAATAATGACATAAAAAGGAACAAAACGCCTGTGGAGAGCCATTACACTCCTTCTAGTTCTTCTTCTTCTTCTTCTTCTTATTCTTCCAGACAGCACAAAGCTGCATATCTTACAAATATTACACCAAATTATACTGTACCTTTATTCAGTTTTAGTACCTTAATCAGAAAAAGCTGAATAAGAAGAAAGAAAAGAAACAACTTAAAGCATATATAAAATAAAATAATAATGTACACATCAGGCTTTTTTCCAAATCTCAATGAAAAAGAAAAAAGAAATTAAAGAAAAAGAAAAAAAACCCTTAAATTATATCTTTTGCATTCGGTGTATGTGCATTGTGTGTGTGTTTTTTTTTATTTATTATTTTTTATTTATTTAATAAATTAATCATTACAAATGTCAATCAATTGATTTCACACCATATAAAATAAAAATATATTTAAATATATTTAATTTCTTGCCATTTTCCTGTCTTTATTTGCAGAAATTTTAATTTTCATGCTGAACAAATTCATTTTTGTTTAATAGTTTTTGCATTATATTTGTGATGTATATTCATTCACTTCTTTCTTTCTTTCTTTCTTTCTTTCAGCGAATGCAGAATCAGAAGGATGTCGTATTAGTAAACACCTCCAGTGACTGCTTCAGTTTCAGGCTTCATCTGTTTTCTCCTAAAACTCTCTCTCTCATGACAGGAAGTGCTGACGCAGCGCCACTTCTCCGACGCCGTGTGAACGTAAACTCATCTATAATGCATCTCAGTCTGCAGATTCTTCTAAAAATCATCTCCATTCTTATGACTTTGCACTTCCACAAACACCTCCTTCCCCCACCTGCCCCTTAAAAAAAACAAAACAGTTATTCTAAGGTCCCGCTAGCTCAGCTGTGCAGCGTGACTCTCCTGACGCTCGTCCTGCACTGATTCAGAAAGATATTTCTTCTCTCGAGCACCAAATGTTCCTGTGTGTTTTTGTGTGTGTGTGTTTGTGTGTGTGTGTGAAGATCTCCCGCAGAGGAACAGGCCGTGATTTCAGCTCGCGTGTTGGAGCTCGTCTCCGTCTCCTCCTGCAGGCCCCTGTGGCTTCTGCAGCGTTAATAAGGAGAGTGAGTACACGCTGTTTAAGGGTTTTTGCAGTATCCGTGTTAAAGTGAGCAGTGTGTGTAACACCGTCGAACCTGATACACATTCACCCTGCTGAGACGAGCGGCTTTAATGAGAGAAGCGGTGAAGATCAACCCTGTGTGTGTGCTACACCTGAACCTTCTCACAATCTTGGTGCCTTTAACATGACCAATGCACTAAAAAGGTAAAAGAAGAAGTGATTTCTTCTATCATTTTCAAACCGAAGTCCAGTTGAAGCTGCTGGTAAATCAATAAAACTCCAAACCGATCGATCTTGTGGTTAAAAATAACACAACTGACTGGCAAACAAAAAGGAGACGTGATACACTGTTGACTCACCTCTCTGAGCAGGAAGACTTATTCACCATTCTTCCTGAAATAATTGCCTGTATTTCATCATTCAAACACTCAGTGTCTTTATTTTTTTTCTTAATCTGAGAATCCTGGTGTGTAGCGTGGGTCAAAAACCAACATAAAAATAGTCAGAAAAGCAAAATTGATACACAATATGAGAAAAAAAATTGTTTTGCAGATATGAATGAGTGAAAGTGTTTACGAGCTGAACACAGAACAGGAGCACACATTTGTGTGTTTCTCCATTCCACTTCAAGAAACATAGTTGAGCGTTAATCCACATCAGGAAAACAACTGATTCATCTAATAGATGAATTTTTGTGCCGACGTCTGGAGGCGAAAAACTGGAGGTGGCCAATACAAACCAGTACAGAGTCGGCTACACGAGGAACACAAATGTCATCTTCTTGTGTTGTTGTGTGGCAGAATCGACAGAGTGCAGGCTCCAATTTGAAGTTTTATCGCATACTGCCACTGCCAGCCAAAAAAAACCCAAACATGACAGCTGTGGCCAAACTCAATAAAACGAGCAGAATGGACAGAAACTATCATCAAAAAGTCTCGCGTTTGCAGCGCACACTTCCTATTAGATAAGGTTAAAGAAACTATTGTTTGTCGTTGGTATAGTTTACGGTTTGGTTAGGTGTCTAAATATTTCTTACGCATGCTCACCTCATCAGAAATTGGCGAACAAGTTAAATGATTTCTCATGTAGCGCTAACTTTTTAGCGTGTAAGTTAACTAACTAGTAGCTAACAACCGGAGACTAAACAAAGGAAACTGTTTGTGACATCTCCCTTTTTACAGTTGCCAAAAGCACTGGGTTTTTCTATCAGGTAGGTGTAGATGTCAGGTCACTCAACCGGAGGTCATCCTGTCACATCGTCCATCCATCGAGTGAGCGTGTATGCGTCGGCCAATCTGGTTCTGTCTGTTAAGATTTACGGTTCTGGTGACCTAACATAGTCAGATAAATTGGGATTTTGACCATACATTGTTTAAAAACAAACTAACAAAACCTGATAACTACTGCTTGTAAAGCGGTCAGGGAAATCTTTCTGCCTTCACCTAAGCTCCGCCCACAAAAAAACATCACTATGTTTACTGACAGAAAAAGGGTCTATGGTACAGCGCTGGAGGCAGGAGCCAAACCGAAACAAAAACACATGGAAAACAAAGAACAAAAGCCAGCAGTGTTCTCAGATATCCATCTGTAATCTAGCCGACTAATACACCGAAACCAGATACTGGACACACTGCTCATTTGTTTTAGCTCCAAAATATGAACCAGAAACGATAAAGAACAAGCTCAGGAGAAATACCTGAGCATCTGTGATATTTCTAAAAATTCTAATCCTCAGTCGAAAACACCAATGCAGTTCGTCTCTAGCTGAAACGCTAACCCTTTCTAGAATTCTCTACATTCAGAGCTGTCTGGATTATAAAGCTATTAAAAAAGCAGCATGTTTGTTGCTTAGTTGCACTGACCTCAGCTAAAGGTCGACAGGCCTGTGTTTGATTAACCACAGCGTCTCTCCTAATGATTGTAAGAGTCTGAAACGTCGGAGTAGCTCTTCTCTGAGCCATAATTATCCATCTGTATTGTACACTAATGACAACAGGACAAAAAAGAAATGCGGGTTTCAACCCGAATTACGGCTTAAAGGGGCTAATTATCGAAGAAGAAAAAAGATTAAAGGTCAAGCGTGTGTGCAGCATGTACTCTGAAACACCATCTCACTTTTCCTCTTCGTGTTTAATCGAGGATATGATCTGTTCTGGGATCAAATGATCTTCCAGGTTGTGTGTAAATGCAGATGTCACGGATTTTATTGGTTATTTATCTGGGTTAATCTGTTAGAACGGTGACGATCCTCCTCCTGGAGCTGCTCTCCTGCCGATATTGATGCCATGTCCTCGTTATCTAGTCTCATTAAGACTCGTTAATCTGTCGACAAATCCTCTTTCACTTAGCCTAGCATTGATTTCCTGTTGTATTTTTTTCCCGCTTTTTTTTCCTGGACTCGTGTGGTCATTTGGTGTGTAACATGAAGTGATCCTGGTTTCATCTGATCCTGACAATCTTTACTGTATACACGACCTTTTATTTACTGTGTTATAAAGAATTTAGAAAAATAAAGCTTTTTTGATTTTTGGGCCTCAGAGTGTACAATAGCGTACCATTGCATGTAAATCAAACAATTAAAAAAAAATGTTCTAGTTAGATTTCGAAGCTATTTATCTCGATTAGCATTTATCATTGAAAACAAAACAAAACAAAAAAATACACGACAGGCCACTCCCACAAGATGCCAGAAAGTGACCGGAGCAAATCATCACTATTGTTTATCAGTTCTTCTGTTTGATGTTTGTGGATTTTCTGTCGCTAAACCGCGTTGGCAGGAATTTTATTTTTAAATATGTTGTACAGTGGCGGCTGGTGCTAAAGATTTTTTGGGGGGTGCAAACAAACTTAAAATGAAACTGTTAGTAATGCAGGACTGTAAATAGCCATTTATCAGGTGATTATATATCATTACTACTAAGATAAAATATTGAAAATTTAAACTGTTAAAGCATGCAATAAATGTACTATGAATCAGTGAATTTGAGTGCAGTGTGGATTTATTATCAGTAATGAAGTGATGAAGGTAATCATTAAAAAAAAACACACACATTGGAAATTTGCCTAATCACAGGCCAGTGGCACTATTTGAAAATAAATTTTGCTCTCCTTTCTTTCTGGCTTGCAAATTTCTCAATGAGCTTCTGGTTAAAGTCAGTCATCTCAATGACCAGTCTCATTGACAGCATGGCCAATGCATTCGGCCTCTCCTGGGTCATGCTATTTCTCAGAAAGGTCTTAATTCTCTTGTGAAAGGGTAAAGACAGAACCGAATTTTCTTTCATCTCGAGATATTTCGCTTGCTTCCACCTGTAGGTAAACTGACAATCTGCTGAGCGATAATGAGACTCGTTGAGAATCACATGAGGCCAAATATTTAAAAACAATATTGATTTGCTAACAAGTGGGTGGGTTCAAGGACAATTTGAAACAAGCCAATCAGAGCTCCGTCTCAAGTCACGTGTCTTTCAAAACTTATCCGGCGCCCCGCACACACACACACACAAACACACACAAATGAACGAAATACAGTTTTCATTTTTTTATTTCAAATAAATAATAATATGACTAACAGAGGAATCGTATGACTAAATGATTTTATTTTGTTATTAAAATATATAATTATTGTTAAAGTGTTAAAGTAGCATTCTTCTCTGGCCAACTTTAAGGGGACAGCGCCCCACTGATGTCGTAAAAAAAAAAAAAAAGAAAGAAAGACATTTTATATGTGTGTGTGAGAAAGGTGAGTTTGTGTCTTTAACGTATTAAACGTCAGCAGAAAGAAAATCGCCTCGATGGCTGGATGTTTAAATACAAACTCCGAGAAAATGTGTTTTTTCTATATTTGGGGCTGAGTTCTGCTTGCCGTTTTTTCTCATGTAAAATTTAGACCTCACATTAAGGGCTTGTTAAAATTCACTTTCTCCCACGCTCTCTCTCCCTCTCTCTCTCTCTCTCATTTCCACTTGAAATATAGCACACTTTTGTGGAATGGTATCCATAACAGTAATAAATACTTCTGCACACACTTCTCACTCGTCTACTCTGGCTTCGTTCATTAGATTAGCAAACAAGAGGGGGAAAAAAAGGAAAACTCGCCTCCTCCACACTCAAGACATGTTACCTTTAATCACAGCTGGAACTGAATCTGAGTGACGGATTTGAACAATGTGTAATCTGGACTGGTCTCAGCACACACAAAGAACGCTTAATGAGGACAGAAAGAGAGAGAGAGGGAGAGAGAGAGAGAGAGAGAGAGAGAGAGATGAGGGGAGAGAGAGTAATACAGAGAGAGATGGAGAGAGATACAAAGAGCACAATGAGAGGGAGAGAGAGAGAGAGAGAGAGAGATGGGGAGAGAGAGATAGAAAGAGTGAAATGAGAGAGATGGGGAGAGAGAGAGATGGAGGGCAGAGAGCAATATAGGGAGACAGACATATGGGGAGAGATGAAGAGGAGGGGGTAGATAGAGAGAAGGAGAGAGAGAGAGCAATTTAGGGAGAGAGAGACATACAGAGAGGGAGAAAGAGGAAGGTGGAGAAAGAGAGAGGGAGGTGGAGAGATAAGTGGAGATATACAAAGAGTCAAATGAGAGAGAGACAGATACAGAGAGAGTGAGAGAGATATACAGAGAGAGATGGTGAAGAGAAAGAGAAGGAGAGAGATGGGAGGGAGAGGGAGGTGGTAAAAGAGTGGGAGATACAGAGAAAAGGAGAAAGAGAGGTTAATTTTTTCTTTACAAACTTTTATTCTCCATTCTCACTGTATGTTTTTTTTTTTTTTCATTTTCTGATCATCTTTATTGTTTCATGTTTTATTTTATCTGCATCCTGGGGAAAAAAATACAGTTCCAGTGTTAAACTTCTCTGGAGTGTAAACTCTCAGCTGTGTGTAATCTACACTCATGACCGTTATACCTGTGACCTGACCTCCTGTTTCAGATCCTACAGAACACACACTGTTTCTTTTTTATCTTTAAATCATGCTCCTCTCTCTCTCTCTCTCTCTCTCTCTCTTTCTCTCTCTCTATCTATCCATCCACTGTCACAGCATTTGTCTCTCTGTGAATATTTTCTCTCTCATCCTTTAAACCCCGGCTTAAAGCGTCCGTCTCCTCTCGACACTCGACTCCGTCTCCTCTCGTCTCAACAGCTGCTTTTTTCTTCTCGTCTCTCTCATGTAATACGAAGCTAACCAGAGCCCCCTCCTGACAGAAACCTGACATACCGTATTAAGAATAGTGCAGTAAAGCACAAAAAATGATTTCTGCTTCATTTTATAAATTATGTTACACTTAAAAAGTGCAAAATAGCTTGAGACAATTATGAGAAATTAAATGATGTTAGTGGAGTAAAAGAAGTGGTGTAGGTTCCTGAGCACCGAGATGGTGATGCTTGTAAAAATGTGAGAGCACTTGAATTATAAATTATAACGTAAATGTGGGGAATAGATAAACTGTTTTTCTTGTTATTATTATTATTATTATTATTATTATTATTATTATTATTATTAAAGTGAAACTTATTAATGTGCGTAATTATTTAAAGTATTTGACGTTTGGCTTTGTATTGATTTCTCAATCAATATTTGACTTTAGTAAATGTTTGTATTCATCAACTCTTATGTTAAAGGAAAAGGGGCGGGGCTAAGGGTCACAGGGTTAATGACAACATCCTACAAGTGAAATGCAATTTTAAATTTCATGAGAGATCAGATTTAGGGCTGGTGATGAAGACCAAACTGTTCCTGAAGTATCTGCTCCAGTCCTGGGATACAGATGGTTCCTCTTCTTCTGTAAGAGAAATTATTGACCACTTTGCCCAGCATTTTTCCTGCTTCAATAATTCAGACAAATGAAACGAAGAGTTTTTAACCTGTTTTCTCGGGAGAACAGCTTCAGATTAGCCATGGACTCGAGAGTGGCTCATGTGGTCTAAAAGACGCCGAGCTCATGAATGCTACTGTCTGGCTTGTGTTAAAGGTCAGAATGTCCTTGTGAGGGATTGACAGCTTCTAAATTGAAAGACATGAAAAAAGAAAGAGACTCTGTGCTTTAGTGTGGTTCCAACGATGCTCTTGTGGACTTCATCATCTTTAGGATCAATACAAGGATAAGAGAAGCATGTGTTTTTGTGCTTGTTGATAAGCATACTGATGAAATGAGCTCCAGTGATCCTGACCTCTTCTGCTCCCCAGACCTAACTGACCCAATCTGACCTCTGCTTGGAGACTCTGAGGAGACGCTAAGGGAGGATCCACATGGAGGCTGGAGATACATAAAATCACTGTGGATTAGTGATCAGTTCTTTGACTGCAACAAGACTTCGAGTTAAAACTAAAATGAAGTTCCTCGTTCTACAATCATACTTTTTGATCATATAGTACACAGTTCTAGAAGATCCATGATTTATAATCCCACTCTCCGGTGTTTATAATGATTTATAATAGTGTTTATAATTCCAGTGCTTTGGTGTTTATAATCTCTGAGATTACAAACACAGATAGTGGGATTATAAACACCAAAAAGTGTTTACAAAGATTTATAATACCACTCTCTGGTGTTTATAATGGTTTATAATCTACAGCAGATTATAATTTATCAGCTCAGGTAGGTCATGTGACAAAGCGGAGTGTGTCAGCAAGACCATAAAAGGGCATCTATGTCACATTACTCCAGCTTCTACTTGTCTGAAGGAAACGCGTGTGGACGCCTGGGGTGTGGTAGCGATGCAGCGTCTTGTTCTCTTCTCAGGGAATCGGGTTACATTCTGCCGAGTGTGTCTCAGTGGGTTTTGTGCACCATGGAGAAAGGGCACAGAATCCAATTTGCCTCCCGTCCTCCCCCCTTTCAAGGCCTGTCACCCACTGTTGTCCGCGCAGGCCAGAGCAGGAACTCCAGTCACTCTTTGACAAAGGGGCCATAGAACACGTTCCCCTTACTCAGAGAGACTAAGGGTTTTACAGTCGGTATTTTCTAGTACCCAAGAAGGACAGGGACTGCATCCAGTTTTAGATCTGCATAGATGCTAATATTCAAACTTATTGTGTCTCAAATCAGATCTGTGGACTGGTCTGTGATGATAGAAGGACACAAATTTTCATATAAATACCTGGCCAGAACACAGGAGATTTCTCAGGTTTGCTTTTGGGGGTGTAGCATACCAATAACGCATTCTGCCTTTTAGCCTAGCTTTGTCTCCATGCACTTTCAGGAAAGTGTCTTCTCAGACACAGAGGTTAATGGGGCTCATGGCAGCAACAACCCACAATCACCTCTCAGGGTCTTAAGGGTGACTTCTGTCACTTCATACCCTTCTTATGTGAGAGAGACCCCGGTTTCTTAGCTTGGGTCCCACTCTCAGGGTGTGTTGTCATCGCAAGTCTATTTCGACGGATGCCTCCCTCACGGGCCGGGGAGCAGGCTTAGATGGCTGCCCTGCTCGTGTTCTGTGGGAAGGCTCTCACATGGCACATAAATTGGCCAGAAATGAAGGCTTTTTCTGGCACTGAAACATTTTCTTCCACAACTCAGGGGCTACCATTTGTAGGTCAGGACGCACAACACCATGGCAGTTCCTTACTTCAATCATCAGGCATTTGTGCATTTGTGCCCTTTGTTAAGACTGGCGCAGCAGATCCTGGTCTGGGCAGAGACCAGGTTTTTGTCACTGAGAGCAATTTACATTTCGGGGAGCATAAACCAGGGAGGAGAACTCTTGTCGAGGCAGGAGCTAACACCAGGAGAACCACCTGTCTCAGGAACAAGAGGTGATTCTCCATCCCCGCCCCGAGACATAGAAACTATGGGTCTGGCCCCCGACCAGCTGTTAGACTCTGGTCTTTCAGCTGAGGTTGTAGAGACCATATTGAATTCTAGGGCTCCATCCACAAGAAAATTTGTGTTGTAAAAGTAAAAACAAGGAAGTTGGTGCTAATATATATCGGCACAGTTTTTTTAAAAAATAAAACTCAAAGTTAGGTCAGAAATATTGGGAAATTGGTAAGGCAGGAAATACTAAAAATGGTATGGAAATAAGAGTGTCTATCAGTTTCTGGAAAATAAGGGGAATTCAGGGAGCAGGAGATGAGGTCATTATGGGCGGTATGAGGACAAGTCAGGAAATAAAGGGAAATGCTAAAGGGTATGTAAATTAGGGAAGGAGGGGCTAAATTAGCCAAACTTTGAAAATAATAGGTAATTGCTAATGCAAACAATTTCAAAGAAGGAGGCGCTATGAGGTGCCAGAGTATAAAGAGAGCGGATTTCTTCGGGTTTTTCAGACTGGCTGCCTGTCTCTGAGATGGCTGTCTTGTCTGTGAACAGCGAACAGAGTGACCTGCTTCTACTCTAATATCTGGTTGATAGTTGTCTGATAGCTAAGATAAGAAACCAGAAGTTTGTCCACTCTGAACGGACTCTGAATTCCAACATCATGTTGCCAGGAAACTGTAACTTAGTGACAGCTTTACCTCTGACACTGGAGATTTCTTCCATAAATTTTGCATTTTGCAGTAGATCTGTATGAATATAAACTGTCAGATTTGCTGTTAAAATCACTCAACACCTTCTGACCAATCAGAAACCAGAAGTCAACATTGCTGACTCAAATATTTCTATTTTATACATGATGTTTTGTCATGCTGATGCGCATGTCATAGAAAGAGACGAACATTCAGACATTACTCTGTGGAAAGTTTATTTTTAATTGTTGTTTATTTGTTAAACATACAATTAAGCATTATAAAACAGTTTAACTGCTATTGCCATCTGTAATCTTGCACTTTACTTCTACAGGAAATGCTTTTATTGATCTTACTTGTCATTTTTTATGTTGCACTTCAGTCAGAAGCTAACTATATTTTGTCACCCTAGAAAATGTAAACTGCACAATGACAATTGAGTCAAAGCAGAATACAGGGTTATAAGTCACCACTACATAAATGCTACTTTATAAGGTTATTTTTAGACATGAAGCTGACAATTTGCCTGGATTTGTCAAAAGTAGGACAAGCTTCAGAAAAGCTCTAAATGACAGTATCATCTAAACATTGTAGGTGATTACAGGTGGTTGTTATGGATCTTGGTTGTAGTAGTAGGGAGGATTGTTCATCTGCTGTGTGTACATCACCTCTGTAGTCACTGCCTGTGAATACATCAGCTGTAATGGAAAGATTGAGTGAAACACACACAGTGAGCCAGAAAGATCATAAAAGGGCATCTGTGTCACATTACCACAACTTCTACTTGTCTGAAGAAAGAGCAAGCATCTGGGGTGTGGCTAGCGATGCAGCATCTTGTTCCATTCTCAGGGAACCGGGTGCACTCTACAGCCCCTTTCTCAGATGCGAGAGAGGTTCTTCATGGAGGAAAAAGCAACAGCAGTGGGCAGCACACTCTGAAAGAAGGAGAACGGGAGGCAAACTGGATTCTGTAGCCTTATCCCACACAACCCATTATGGAGTACCCGGCAGAAGGAGGTGGCAACACATAAGGAGCAGGAGCACGGGTGGCTATGGCTGAACCCCAAAGCACCGGAGGTGGCAGGGTAGGCAGCAGTAAAAAAGGCAGTAAAGGGGCATCCCTGAGAACCCTAGCCCTCATGCATTAGGATTAATTTCTGGCCCACGTGGCGGAGATGCTTGTCTCTCGCCTGGGGGACATGCCCCTAAGCGCTGGCCAACTACCCAGATTTTATATGGGGTGGCTCAGGCTGCCTTCTTTTCTTGCCTCAGCAGGCCAGACTGGGGCTGGTGGCTACTGGCCTAGCCCTAGCTCCTCAGAATAGGAAGAATAGGCCCTTAGGAGACACCAGGACGTCTAAAAGAAAGGTTTGCCGCTTTCTTTTATCTCTGTCAGATTGCCTCTCTGTGGCAACTAAATGCAGTCAAGAAACGGCTGATGGCATGGGCCATCTGCTTTGCGGCACAGAGGGCTAAATCTGTGGCCTGGCAGAGAGCAGACCTCACTGATGAGCCCCTTACCGCCGATGAGCTCCTTTAGCAGGTCAGCTTGGTACGACTGCTAAACTGCCATTGTGTGCAGCACCGCAACGGCTTTACCTGCGGGATTGTAGGCCTTCCCTATAAGGCAGATGTGGCCCAACAGGGCCTCAATGAGAATGCAGACTTTCTCCATGCAGCCAGTGAAGGGGAGAAATAGCCTGCAAGTGTCTCTTCAACCCTAGGCATTGCTGCATACTCCTGTTCATCAAAGTCTACAATGGCTGGATATTCAGCAGTCACTGAGGAGAACAGTCAGGAGGAATAAGGATTATTCCACAACCTCGACACCTCAGTGTGGAGGTATGAAAAAAAACAGGGAGATGCCTGAATGGAGGTGAAAGGCGGTGTAAAGTTAGTCAGAGATTTTCAAGCTCATAGCAGACAACACTAACCTTTCATCATGCCAAACTAAGCTAAGCTTAGCAATAGCACATGTGATCACATGAGCTTTTTGAACACTAGAGAATGCAATTGCAATTTGAATGCTGTTTGCTCCTTGTTACTCCTCAGAGTCTGATGCAGATAGCATTATGTCCTGATCTAGGTCACGTGAAATCTCAAAAGCTCCTGGAGCCGAGGTGGAGGTATTAGAGTCAGCTGAGAGGATGAAAAGGATTCACGAAGCTGTGAAACAATAACTGAATCCAGCACACTGCCTCGACGGACGCGGCACAACTTCCACATAGGAGCGTTCCCATAGCATCAGCCATGACACAGCATTGAGTTTCCTTGAAAGGGAACTTCATTAAAGAGCTGTGTTAAAAATAACATGCATTAATGAACTGCAGCAGTAGGCGGGGTCAGAGTATTTAGACTTATTTTGCACCTGCAACATGATTTATGATAAAGTTTCTTCTTAAAATGATGACTGAATGAGTTTTTTCTTTCTATTTCCAAAGACATGGTTCAGATCTGAGCTTCAGTTTTACTCTGGAAACCACACTCTCATTTCTGCATCTTTAAAGTATGTTTTTTTTTTTTTAACTCACTTTGCAACATGAACACTAATTACACACAACATGACTAGTCTGTGTTTGGGGTCTCAGACTGCATGAGTGTGATTAAATAAAAAAACCCCAACAGATTAGTAAAACAGAAAAAAACAGACTTACTTTAGTTGCAGAGCAGCTGGTGGCTTTAAAGGTGAAGGCAGAAGTGTGCATAGAAATGATGAACTCAAGCAGAGCGAAAAACAGCAACACTACAGATAATCCATGAAACTGACCCAAACAAACAGACAAACCAGCAAACAAGTAAATAAATGTGCAAGTAAACAGTTTAGTAAGATACAAATATCATTTGTAGAATAATAATAATAATAATAATAATAATAAAAATAATTGACCAGATGCTATGTATGTCACGGTTTGTAGAGGAAGACTCAGGAGAATCAGTTTCAACCAGCCAGACTTTAATATAATGTAGAACGAAGAGCAAATGAGATAAACGAGAACTGAAAAGCTTAAGCGATAGACACTGCAGAAGAAATCAGGAATCACCTGTAACTCTAATTAACACTAACAACAAACAATACTCGCCGCCGTCTCTGACGAGTCTGGCATTTAAGTAGTCTCTGGACTAATTGACTGCAGGTGTACTGGCGGCACTCAGGTGACTCGGGTGTGGGAGTCCTGCAGATCCGTGACAGTAAACACATCCCCCCCCCCCCCCCCCCCGTGACCGACGACGGGGTCGACCGCAGCCTCTGGGAGTGGGCCAGTCCGGTCGGCGTTGATGGAACTTGGAGAGGAGCGTGGGGTCGAGGACATCCTCGCGGTTCACCCAGGACCTCTCATCCGGACCATAGCCCTCCCAGTCGACTAGATATTGGATTCAGCCGCCCCGCCGTCGCGAGTCGAGGATTTCCCAGACCCGGTAGACCGTGCTGTCTGGGTCCACCTCGGGCTGCTGTGACTCTGTTGTCTCTGTGGAAGAAGGGAGAAGGGGGTTAGTGTACGGTTTTAAAAGTGAGACGTGGAAGGTGGGTGCAATCCAATAGTGCGCCGGCAGGTTGAGTTCATAAGTCACATCATTCACGGCTCGTTGGATGGGGAAAGGCCTGATGTAATGGGGGCTTAACTTCCTGCTGGGGAGCTTGAGTTGCAGGTCTCGAGTAGCAAGCCAAACCATGTGCCTGCCTGATATAGTGGTGCCTCCCGCCTGCGGGTATCGGCTTGTCTTTTGTGCCTGCTTACAGTGTGGTGCAGGTGCGTGTGCACTGATTCCCAGACCCTCTCACTCTCTCTGAACCAGTAGTCCACAGCAGGGATTTCCGAAGGTTCTCCTGACCACTGGAACAGAGGTGGCTGATAACCGAGTATGCACTGGAACGGTGTGAGCCCTGTGGCTTCTTGGCGGAGCGAATTCTGTGCGTGCTCGGCCCAGGGCAGGTATTGGCTCCACTCCTCCTGGTGGTCTCGGCAGTAGGCATGCAGATAACGTCCAATCTCCTGCACTTTTCACTTGGTCTGGCCATTAGTCTGTGGATGGTAACCAGAAGAGACTTACAGATACAATTAATTTTCTGAAGAAAGCTCGCCATACCTTAGATATGAATTGGGGCCCTCTATTGGACACAATGTCTTTGGGATGCCGTAATGCCGGAAGATCTGGTGGGTTTCCCAGGCGGTGGGTAGGCCATGGAGCAGGAGTAGTTTGCACGCCTTGGAGAACCGGTCTACCACAATGAGAATGGTGGTATACCCCTCGGAGGGGGGCAAGTCAGTGACGAAGTCAATTCCCAGATGTGACCAGGGCCGATGTGGAATTGGAAGTGGAACAAGCTTGCCCTCCGTAAGCCGGCGCGGTGTGGAGACGACAGTGCAGACCGAGCATCCTTTCACGAAGCGTGCCACATCTTGTGCCATGTCAGGCCACCAATACCTGTTCTTTAGGAGTGAGAGGGTTCTCTGTCTGCCCGGATGTCCTGAGCCTGGAGAGGAGTGCAGCGAGTCCAATAGGAGGAGACGTTGGGATGTGGGCACATATATTTTCCTCTCCGGGCCTCCCGGCGGAGCGGGTTCTTCTGAGGTGGCAGCACATATCTCGTCGTCGAGGGTCCAAAGAATGGGACAGACGAAGAGCTCTGGAGGTAATATGGGTCCCGGATCTTCCAATTTCAGGTCCGGGGCATGGGTTCGCGATAGAGCATTGGCTTTGATGTTTTTATGCCCTGGACGATAGGTGACGGTGAATCGAAAGTGTGTAAAGAACAGAGCCCAACGTGCTTGGCGGGGGTTTAATTGTTTGGCTTCTCTAAGGTATTGGAGATTCCTATGATCGGTAATCACTTCAAAGGGATGTTTAGCCCCTTCTAGCCAGTGCCGCCATTCCTCTAAAGCCAACTTAATCGCCAGTAATTCACGATCGCCAATGTCGTAGTTTTGCTCTGCCGGGGATAATTTCTTCGAGAAGTAGGTGCATGGAGGTAGTACAGCCGGCTCACCTCCACGTTGGGATAGCACTGCCCCAACACCTACAGAAGAGGCATCTACTTCTACAATGAAAGGACGGTTTGGATCTAGGTGCAGCAGGATGGGTGCGGAGCAGAAGGTGGCTTTTAGATTTTGAAATGCTTCGCCTGTGTCGGTGGTCCAGCTAAGTTTCTTTGGATGATTTCTCAGCAGGGAAGTAAGAGGGGCTGTGTGCTGGCTATATCCTGCCACAAAACGACAGTAAAAGTTCGCGAACCCCAGAAAGCGCTGTAGCTCTTTAATCATTTGCGGTAGTGGCCAGTCCTTTACCGCCTTGACCTTAGCTTGGTCCATCTGAATCCCTTTGGCGGAGATGATGTACCCCAGAAAGTGTATTACGGGCCGGTGAAACTCGCACTTCTCCAGCTTGAGATAGAGGTGGTGATGGCGAAGACGAGCTAGCACCTGCCGAACATGACGGACATGCTCGGTTCGGTTGGAGGAATAGATCAAAATGTCATCGATATACACCATCACGAACCGATGAAGCATGTCCCGCAGAATCTCATTCATAAAATTTTGGAATACAGAGGGTGCATTGGCAAGACCGTAGGGCATAACTCTATATTCGTAATGTCCGGCAGGTCTTCCACTCATCATGATGGTGGATTCGGATTAAGATGTATGTGCTCCGTAACTCAAGCATGGTAAAAATGCGAGCCCCCCGGAGTTCCTTGAGTGCCACAGGGACCAGAGGAAGGGGGTAAGTGAACTTTACCATTTGGGAATTTAGTTTTCTGTAATCAATACAGGGCCGCAGTCCCCCATCCTTCTTCACCACAAACAAAAAGCTGGACGCAGCCGGAGATGTGGATGGGCAGATAAACCCCTGGCGTAATGCCTCCTGAACGTATTCCTCCATCACCTTATGTTCCGGGACAGACAGAAGATAGATGCATCCTTTAGGCATCCTGGCATTGGGAATAAGTTCTATAGCACAATCCCATGGTCGGTGCGGAGGAAGCTTCGTGGCGGCGTTTCTTGCTGAAGACCTCGCGGAAGTGTTGGTATTCATCTGGGAGGTCCGTGGTGGTGGAGGTCTGGGGGCTTTCTATGGTAGTAGATCCTAAGGCCAGTTCCATGGGAGCGGCAACTGGGAGCGCATGCAGGCAGGATCAGAAACAGTAATCGCTCCACTGATCGATACTCCCTTCACTCCACCGGATGTTGGGCTGGTGAAGAGCCAGCCAGGGACATCCCAGAATGATGTCCACTCGGGAATCCTCCAGCACCAAGAAGGATAAGGTTTCCTCATGAAGTACACCAATACGGAGGGTGAGCTCGTGAGTGATCCACTTCACCAGTCTGTGGCCCAGCGGTTTTCCCTGTATAATGGTGATCTGATAGTGCTTAGGGCTCGGTTGTCGGGGTATGTGGCAGGCAGATAGAACGTGAGAGTAAATGAAGTTTCCGGATGCCCCGGAGTCGAAGAGCACTTTCACTATATATGAATGAGAGGCAACAATTAGAGTAGCCTCATAATAACGAGGATTAAACATGATCGAGTGCAAATGGACCGTTCTCACCGCTGGGCATTGGGGTCGGACTGGACAGGTAATAATGAGGTGGCCTGACTCCTGAGTCCACATTGAAGATGGTGGTGATGTTCGCCTGGTGTCAGATGGTACTCATCCATCTGCATGGGCTCTGGTGCAGAGGACTCCACTTGGGGTAAGGTATCGGATCTGTAGTTCCCCTCAGCAGTGACCGTGGTGAGAAGTTGCGACACACTCTGCGCCTTCAGCAAGAAGGCCTCCAGGTCATCTGCTTCCAGATCTCGGGCCGTAAACCTCGCCGGTACGCCGTGAGTAGAGCCGACTCATTCCACCCATTGGAGGCTGCCAGTGTGCGGAAGCGCAGAGCATACTTGCGAACTGTATTTCTTCCTTGCCATAGGGCAAACAGCTCATCATGGATCGAGAGGGCGGAAGCGCTCACACCGAAGACTGCCTTGAAATGCGCAAAAAAGTCATCCAGAGAGGCGAGTACAGAGCTCTCGGATGTCCATAGCACCTGAATGCAATCTTTGTGCGGTCGTTGGCGAACTGCTGAGGGAGAACGTCAAAGTACAGGTGGCATTGCATTATGAACCCGGCACATTCCAATACCTCACAGGAGTACAGTGCTGGTTTGGCCACGGGACAGGCCGGAGGGGTCGCAGCGGTCAGGATAGTCTCCTGTAGAGAGGTCACAAGCTCTGCAATCGGGTTGGGTGCAGGAGGAGATCCAGCTGGTGGCTGCTGCGGATCCGGTGTCGCAGGAGCAGACATAATCTTGGTGAGTAGTGATTACCTGTCCTATTGTTCTCTCCCCTGATTGTCTCACCTGTACCCAGTTTACCCTAATGTCTAGCCCTATAAATAGGGATCCTTTTGTGCCTGTCTTTGTCCGTGATTGTTTACTGTTATTCGTTCCGTGGTTCCAGTCCATCTATGCTCCTGAGTTGATCTTGTTTCCTGTTCTGTCTTTATTTTCCTTTTTGAACCATGCCATGTCTCGTATCCTGTTCGTCTTCCCATGTGTCTTCATGTGAATAAAAGCAGCACTTCGCTGAATCCTGTGTCTGGGTCTGCGTTCAGCCGCATGCTAGTGTGGGCATGTGCACCACGGACGGCCTGGGTTCGAGCCCCGCCTAGGACGAGGATCCCGGCCGTGACACAACCACCGTGCTAAACACATTTATTCCCAACATGGCTTTTACCTAAAGAGGAAACAGGAAACAGTGTCATCTAACAGAATAGATATTATTCTATCATTAAACTTCACATGAAAGTCTGGATCCTGATTGGTCAGAAGTGGTTGGGGAATTCTCTAGAACAGTAGCTCTGGCACTGGTGCAGGCGGTTTCTATTTATGCTCATAAGAAGTCATCGTTTCCACAGAAAGCTCTCTGACCTTTTGTCTTCATGCAAACATTTCACGAAGGATATGTTCAGTTATGATATGTATAGGATATATATATATCCTATACATATCATAACTGAACATATCCTTCTTTTCTTCTTTCCTTTTTTTTGTAAGTCTACATGTATGTAAAAGAGTTCTCAGGAAGTGGTTTATGGTTTCCTCATGCTACACCACAAGCAGCAGCTGCTACAATGCAGTTCCAGATTATTTTTTCTTTCAATGTGTAAAACAAACATCACTTTGACTAAAGTGAGAATTTTTTATTTTATTTTTTTCCTAAAACGAACATAGTGAGTGAAGTTATTAGTAAGCCATGTTTACATACCATGCAGGGATTTTGTTGGGTCGTTGAAGCGACTGACAGAGCACCAGAGCTTATGAACTGTTTCGAAAAAAGAAACACATCTGTATATCATGTAACAAAAAAGCAGCAGTGAAGATTACAGGCTTGTGTCAGTATTCACTCCATCTTACCTATATTTTGTTATAACCAGGTATTGAAATTAACATATTTTGTTCTCTCTCTGCACAAGATAAAATATGTTACTGAAGCATGGTGGTGGTAGTATCCTGTTAAAAATTACCCTGGGCTCTTGCTTATTTTTTTTTTTTTTTACACATACAAAGTAAACTCATTTAATTATATTTTATAATTAAAAAAAACAGTAATAGTAACAGTAATAACAGTAATTAATACATTCATTTATTAATTTAAAGATTAAACCAAAAATAAGATAAATCAGTAGTTTGCAAATGTATTTACAATTAAAAACCAGAAAAGGTTTGATAAAGTATCATATGACTTCAATATAAATACACCAGTTTCTTAAGGAAACCAGAATATGTTAGAAAGCATGAAAATAATAAAATAATATAAACATAATCAAACTCAAGGCAGTGCATTATTAAAAGATGTTCATCTATCAGTTTTTGTGCATTGTTTGGAGCAACAGTGGAAAAAACTAAAATTAAATAATTTAAATAAATAAATAAATAAATAAATAAATAAATAAATAAATAAATAAATAAATAAATAAATAAATAAATAAATAAATAAATGTTTTGGAAAAACATCCAAAAGTGTTTGAGTAATCAGAGGCATTATTCAGAGAAGAAAGCAAAAAGCCAAGCTTACTTCTAAACAGGATGCTACCACCTCCATGCTTCAACATCATGGGCTATTTTTGTTCATCTAATTGACTTCTGTGTTACCCAGTAATGTGTAAAGTGGTGAAGTTGTGTAAATGGTGTCAACTTACAACAAGTGATTCACACAGAGCGATACAGGAAAACCAGCCACTGAAGAAGGCTAAAACAATACCGAACAGTGATGATTAAGTGATGTTATGATTCCGATCATAATCTGCACAGTCTGTAGAGAAAAAGGGACAATGAGATTACAACCTGGAAAAATCTGAAATGTTAAGCACTGAAGACAATTTAAGATAAATGTAACGTCGCCAGTGCCTTCTCAGGCAAACCCGCGGCCACCAGCACGCGCTCTTATAGCCGCCGGCTCACGTGCCAGCAATTAGCGCAACTCACGGCACCTGCATGCGTTGCTACTTAAACTACAGAATTCCTTCACTCCGCGTGCGGATATAGTCTGTGCTATAATTAGGGTAGTATGCTGTAGCATAGCGCATAGCGCATAATCTAGAGGTCTAGGATTACTAAAAGCATCCCTTAGTCTCTTCTCAGTATTTGTATCAGAGCGCTAGGCGCGCTGAGAGATAATATTTCGAAAAGCAATTTAACAAAGTTTTCACTAAGGTCAGAATACGGTAATTCGTTTCGGAGCACTCAGCGCCCCGAGAGGTAATGTCGAAAATGGGCAGCGCACGAGAGGCTCAGCAGCGTAGCGGTGCAGCTTCCTGATCCTCTCTTGCGCATTTCCCCAAGTGCCTCTTCTGGCTTCTCTTGGCGAAGCGGTAGCGCTTTGGGCATGTGTCTAGACATTGCAACCTCGAACCCTGCTCTGGATGTGCCTTCCGTACACCAAGCTCTGCACTCTATTAAAACCCTCATTATCCCATTATATTATTCTCCCATCCTTCATAACTGATACACCCAACAATTCTACTATACATTGCTTCAGTCGCACACTTTCCCTATCTGCCCCGGGCACCAGTCCGCTCTCCCCTCAGCATCCTCGTAGAGGACGGGGCTGACCTGGTACTTCCCCCTTCCTAACGTACCAAAGTTCCCCCCATAACAATAAAAGGATTTTTTACCCCTAGTACTTTGGGCTAGCCTTTCAGATAAGCTGTGCGTTGGGTATCAGCTGGAGCTGTTACAGGGGTCATGATGATGAAGAGTCAACTTGAACAGACAGAACCTAAAGAAGTGTTCTTTATGCAGTAATATATACGTTACGACACCTTAGTGTCACAATACACACACACACACAGGAAGCAGAGAGCAAGTTGAATACCACTTTAATCCAACACAGGCAGGCAGAAGGTAAAACGTAACTCAGGTTGAATGCAAACTAAAGCAGGCAGGGAAAAAGGCAAAACAGGCAGACTGGACGATAATCTTCTAAGCAAGAGAGGAGACTAGTGGGGTTAACTACTACAGTCTTAATACTTGCTGTTGTCAATGACGAGTGAGCTCTTTAAATAGGCACTGGGTGAATTAAGTGCAGGTGTCACAATTAGAACTCAGGTGACTGTGAGCGAGGTAGTGCTGCTGGGACCGGCGTGCCCGTGACACTTAAGGCCTGGTCACACTACAAGTAACCGTGCAACTTTAACCGTGGGCAGCTCGCTTTGCTGTTCAGACTACATGACTTCACTGTATGTCTTTTTGTCTTTGTGGTCTTCACACTACACGATGCTTCGTAAATGATACACAAGAGGGGGTCACAAACCACACAATCTGACAACTCTTGTCACTCAACGCCATCACCAAACCACGTTTTGTCACGAAAACACACGCGACAGGTGGATCCGGAAATGACGCGAGACTTTTGGTAGAGGTTTGTTTTGAAAATGGACATCGGCAGGAGTCTCGCTCTAAATAAATGTTAATTTATTAAAATAAATGTTGTGTCCACACTATTTTTGAAAACATTTTGCTGCTGCTGCTTTTCTTCCGGTGACCTCAACTCTGTTGACTTGCTCTCTCATTGGCTGGAGGTTGTAGCCACAATTGACACCACGTGATGTCGAGTCGGCCGACCGTCCCAGATATTTAACATGCCAGATATCTGGATTTTGTCTGTGAGGTGTCAGCGACGCGTCAGCGAGCCTCTTTGATGCGTCGTTGAGTAGTTCACACATAAAGATTGCTGAGCGCTGATCACCCGCTGATTTTCCCACGATCACAGACCGATCTGTCGGCACGCTCGTTAATTTGCAAATCAGGCTTAAATCGGGCTTAAAATCCTGTAGTGTGAACGAGGCTTTAGCTTGTTTTAAATGCAGTTACATATTTTAAGGTACAGATTTTCTAGACAAGTGAAAGATTCAAGCTTGAAGTTAATAAATATTTTTATAATAGGTTTTATTGATCATATATTTGATGTATATATATTAATTGTAAAAGGAAATATATTTGACTATATTAAAAATATTTTAAAACTTGCTAAAATACTTGCTAAGATTTTTTGTCCATTTGATCAAGCCATTTTTTTAGGATTCTCTTTTTAATTAATCTCATTAAAACATTTAACACAATGTAAGCAGTTTTATTTAATAGTATAAAATGAATCTCTGTATGATATAAACAACAACAATAACAACAAAGAAAACAAAGACACAATGTTTACCTGATGAAGAGCGTGCTAGGTCTCTGCTACTTGGAAGCGTTTGGCGTGACTTGTGTGAGGTTGTGTGAGGTTGACTGATATGATTGTGGTGAACCAATAAAAGGGAAGATTTATCAACAATGTCTTCTTGTGTTGTGTGATGTTTATTAAATTACTTTAATTTTATATAATTTCATTGGCTACATGCAATTGGTTCTTTTTGGTGTTTATAGTGATTTATAATCCCACTCTAGTGTTTATAATGATTTATAATACCACAAGAGGTTCCCTTTTCAATCTGGGTCCTCTTAAGGTTTCTTCTTCATCTCAGCTCAGGTAGTTTTTTCTCAGCACAATCACCTCTGACCCGCAAATTAAGAATAAATGGGTAAACTTTTTATTACTATACTGAATAACATGTTCACCCCTTTAAAATATTAGGAACATTCCACACATGATGGATTTTTTTCAATAAAAAAAAATTCAACATCAAAGAAAGAAGAAATAGAATGTCTCATGTCCTATGAAACTACACAAGGTCACATATGTAACCTGGTATCCTGAGAAGGGAAAGAGGCACTGCGTCATGGCTATGGGAATGCTTCTATGTGGAAGTTGTTTCTGAAGCTCTGTGTGAAATCATGCCAATTTATCGGCATGTGTAGGTTATATGACAAGTCTGGAGCACACCAGCAAGATCATAAAATGGCATCTACATCACAATACTCCAGCTTCTACTTGTCTGAAGGAAGCTCGAGTAGACACAGGGAACATGTGTAACCTGGTGTAGTTCCCTTTTTAGGTAACTCAACGCTGCTTCATGGCTGACGCTATGGGAACACCAATACCAATGCCACCACACACTGGGAGAAGTCTGTCCCGGAGGTCATGAAAGAGCACAAACAAGCCAGGAGCAGAGAGTCATAAGCCCTGTAAGACCCAGAACACAGGAAAGAGGTCCAGGTCCAGGTTATAGAACCTGATAAAGCTGTGGAGGAGGGTAAAAGGCCTGCAGAAAGGCCAAATGACGGGCTTATAGCAGAGGCGTTTCCAGGGTCAGAAACTCCTCAGAGGATGACTTCATTTTTTCAAGGGGGGCTTGGAGAAGTGTTGAGAACCCAGAGCCTCCCTCCAGGAGGACACCACAGGGTGGTCCTAGAGCCTTCTCCAATTACCAATATAATCCAATAGTTATGTAGTTCAAATTAGAAATTTGCAGAAAAACAAAGAAATAAAGAACTCCTCCAGGCTTGGATGAGAAAAAGCAACCGGGTATATTTAGAGAAAAATATCACCAAAACTGGCACTCAAATACACAGATTCATGAATCGATGCAGTCAAGTACACCCCCATTCACAAATCCCCCAGTATATATACCTTTTAGCCCAGCTGTCTAACCTTGCTGGGTTCTATTTTTCTATGGATTGTTTTGACGTTCACCCATTATTCCCCCTGAAAAACAGCCCCACCTTTCTGTGGCCTTCATACACTCTATGGGTCACAAGTTTTAATATTGACACATATTGGCTGTTGGTCTATCTAAACTTCTATTAAACCTTATTTCACCCAAAAACACATTTGTTTCATTATACCCATTACACCTTTAATTCAACATTCACCCACATGTTCCATGTATTTGATTATTGTTGTTCCTGTGTAGTTCATGGTGACTGGCTGACATTTATTAGAATTCTGAGGACTTTACCACTATTTTTATTATCACATTTACATTTACACCATTTTATGTATTCCCACTATTTAGGGCGCGAACGCTATATAATTTATATCAGGTTACCTAAGTAATACTGCTAATAAGGTAAAGGTAAAAGGGGCAAAATAGCTCTGCGTGAAGTGTAGTTTAATTTGGTTTACGTTGAGTTTATTTATTTATTTAGGCTAATAGTAGTCAGTTTACTTTAATTTAATTTAATTTTAATTTAAATTCCTAAATCCTCTCTATTAAAGTCTGTGATTTTCCATTACACTTACTCAGTGTGTTATGTCCCTATGTTTACATTAACATCTGCCACTGCAATAATATTTTGCTGGCGCTTCAATTAACATCTTCTCCAAACCCCCTCCCATCTCGGTACCTATTGTTTTGTTCTTACTTATGCCACAAGGAGTTTTACCAACTTTCCACTTGCTACAGTAAGCTACTTTTTATTTGCATAAGATGATAAGACATGATATAACACCTGTGCATTATATATGGGTAGTTTTAACTTTAATTTTTCTAAAATAAACACTCAAGTCAGAATTGGGTCAAATAGGACTGTTATGGTGTTCTCGCCCTTAAGCCCCAGGATTCTGAACTTCGTCAACATGTTTTTTCGGTCTCAGTGGAGCCAACACCATGATATGGTATGATGTGCTAGCCTATGCCCTTGTGATGTTTACACCAAAGCCAGAAAGTTTGAGAATAAATAACCCACTAACGATGATTCAGCCAGTTTTGCTCATCACTATTTTTATGATTTTATATATTTTTTTTGTCCTATAACTTCTATGTTTATGTTTGTGCTAATTTTATCTATTTATCATAAGCTTCCCTGTTGACTAATGATTATGGCAGTTGCTTAATAGTGAAAGAATTATTAGATGACCAAGTAATCAAATAATTATTATTTTTATCAAATAATCAATAAATTAGAGATGCTAATTAGAGAGGCAACATGTCAATGATTAACAATGAGAGTAAGTACTGATTACCAAAATGAAAATCAGTATATGATTAAACATAACTGAATGAATGTAATGATTAACCACTTTATCCTTAATCATTGTCTATGATTAAACAATTTATCTAGTTTCTTTGTTTATGTCTTAATGATTAAACCTGACTCAGATCTATCTTAAGGATTAAAAGAAAGTATTCAAAGTTATTATTAAAATTAGAATTAGAATTAGCATTAACCTTCCCTTACTGATTAAAATCAAACATACTTAATGATTAGGTATAAGACAAGTATAAGTTTCAGAAATTTCCCACAGAAGCCCCTCCAGGACCACTTAGAAGTCCCACAGGTAAGTGGTCTACAGGTAAGCCTCAGCTGTCTGGCACCACATAGGAGGTGCAAGACCAGAGAACAGGCATGTGACTACCACATATACCTCAATGTAGAGGGTGATAGGCCCTCAAAGAGGTGTGACTGCAGGAACTCTAGCATTGTACTAACAGGGCAGTGAACTAGATATTGACTAAGCTGGTTACACCAGTGGTAAAAGCTCAAAATAGTCTCCACAACCTCAGAGGGGAGAATGGAGTCTAGGACCTGGTCCCTCTCAGGGACCAGACCAGAGGTTCAAAATGTCAGGGTGGGGGTGGAGAATCACCCCAGGCACCTGAGAGAGGAGGTGTTGAGTCTCAGGTGCAGTCTCGTGTAGCAGACCCAAATGAATAACTTTGGCCGCTACAGTCATGACCTGAGCACCCTCTAAGCCTGAGAAGCAGTGAGCAATGGCCTAGTCAGATTTTAAAGTCAGACCTTTATGGCAGAAAGGGTAAAATTCTCCAGAGCAGGAGACAGATGTACATCATGGCTAAATCCTGAACTTTACCTCAGAAGGTACTAGAAAGCACACACTTCACTGGGTTGAGGCCTAAGGACCTCATGTGGGCAAGCACAGCATCTCAGTGCCTGGCTGCCACTTCCCTCGATTGAGCCAAGATGAGCCAGTCATCTGCATAATTGAGTACCTGGATGCCCCAGGGTGCAATAATGCCAGAGCAGTCTTCATGCACTCTGTGATGGTGAGCAATAAGACTAGGCCTAAACGGAGAACCCAGCACTGGTACACTATGCCCCAAAAGTGAACCAGGGCAGTCTCCTGTGCTCTGGCAGTATGCATATGTGAAGATATGTACCCTTCAGGATTATCTTTGCAAATCAGGACCTGATCTGAAACAGAATGACCTTGAGTATTAACATCCCAGACTTGTATGTTTCAGAAGACAATTCGGAGCACACAGGTCTACAATTGGGTGCAGCCCCCATCCTTCTTGGGAACCAAGACATGACGGCTTGACCTGGGAAGGGAATGTACTCTACTGCTCCTTTCTTAGATGAAAGAAGGAAAGACCCTGAAAGAAGGAGAACAGGAGACAAACTGGACTCTGTAGCATTATCCCACAGAACCCATTGTGATGCACCCAGCAGAAGCTTCCATGCTTCCAGGTGATCTGAGAGAGGTGTTATCCTCTCGCTGTGCTCACCTCGCATAGTGACCTAAAACAGCAAGCTCGCAGGGGCTAACCCAGGAGGTGGCAACACATAAAGAGTAGGAGCATGGGTAGTCATGGATGAACCCCAAAGCATCGGAGGTGGCGGAGTAGGCAGCAGTGTGAATGGCCCTAAAGGGGCATCCCTGAGAATCCTAGCTCACTGGGTGTTAGGATTCCTTTCTGGCCCACATGGTGGAGATGGTTGTCTCTCACCTGGGGTACCTGCTCTGTTGAACCACCAAGATTTTACATGGGGTGTTTAAGGCTGCAACACTGGCCTTCTTTTCCTGCCTCAGCAGGCCAGGCTGTGGCTGGTGGCTACTGGCCTAGCCCTAGCTCCTCACTGCAGCGAAGGAAAAACAGGCCCTTAGAAGACATCAGGACATCTAAAAGAAAGGTTTTGTCCATTTCTTTGATCTGTTACATTGCCTTTCTGTGGCAACTAAATGCAAATGAAATGGCCGATTGCATGGGCCATCTGCTTAGTGGCACAGAGGGCTAAATCTGTTTAGAATTCAGACCTCATTGATGAGCCCCTTCCCACAGATGAGCTCCTTTAGCAGGTCAGCTCGGTAGGACTGCTAAACTGCAACAGCTTTACCTGTGGGATTGTAGGCCTTCCCTATAAGGCAGATGTGGCCAAACAGGGCCTCAATGAGAATGCAGATTTTCTCCATGCAGCCAATGAAGGGGAGAAATAGACTGCAAGCATCTCTTCAACCCTAGGCATCACCGCATACTCCTGTTCATCAAAGTCTACAATGCCTGAATATTCAGCAGTCACTGAGGAGAACAGTCAGGCAGAATAAGGATTATTCCACAACCTTGACACCTCAGTGTGGAGGTATAGGGAAAATGGTAGATGCCTGCACGAAGGTGGAAGGTGGCGTGAAGTTAGTCAGAGATTGTCAAGCTCATAGTGGACAACACTAACCTTTCATCATGCCAAACTAAGCTAAGCTATCAGCGATGAAACACCAGAAGCAGCAACAGATGACTTTAATGTCATCATGGATGAAAAGAAAAAATGGAGATGTGACTTGGTTGATTCAGTAAATTAGCTCAGGTCAGGATAATCATATTTTCATGAACATTCTGTGTAGCATGAAAATGAGTTCACTTTAAACGGCACAATTTCTCTCAGCAATGTATGACAAGCAGACTCTGAATTCTAGTTTAATGTTAGACTCATGATCATAACTCAGTTTTCCTATCAGAGGACAGATGAGGTGGACAGTTAGGACACATGGAATGTATCCTTGAATGGATAGATGTGATTGAATGGATAGATGGAGGACAATGTTCTTTATATATATTTTTATGTTTGTGAGATTGTGTGCCAATCTTGCATCCTGTGTACCAAATAAGTAATGTATCTACTGTATAAGTAATGTATCTACTTTTCCCATCCTTTTGGATTACAGCAGTAAGGAGTACAGATGTTTATTCCTACCCTGCTATAATACAGTGATGGAGGCATAAAAATGATCAATTTTAGGTATTTGTGATGCACCAAAAATTAGCACCAGGAATGTAAATATTTTAATTTGTTCATTAACTAAGAGTGATTGTTTATTCATGAGAGACAATTATTAAAGCAATGATTTGAAACATTTTCATATAATTTTTATAAAAATTATAAAATTATATTACATATTAATATTGTGAAAATAGTGATTCAACACAAATGGTTCAAAAAAGCTTTTTGCTTATTCTATTCTAATCACCTACAGTTTGGTGGATGTGTCTCTGACAAACGTACTGTGCAACATGTGATTTATTTCACATTTTCAGATACAGCAGTTAGTTGAAAGTAAAAGTTTGTTCAACAGTGGAATTTGAGTCTTACATTATTTAAATTGTATGCACACACAAAACATTAATGATGAACATTTTTGACTTTATAAAATTATTCTCTCAAGTTTTGGTGATCGGCCACTATTAAACAATAAAGAAAGTAAGATATATTTTTTATATAAACAGTTTAGTAGCCTATTATTCTTTTTGACAGAATTTATCAGTATAATCAACTTCATTATTTCCTTGATTTTGTAGCACCATAGTCCCTAAATGTATGTAAATGCAGGAAATGGAATTCAAATCAAAAACATTTTCTCTCATTTTGTGTCCCCCCACTTCTCGAAACAAAGTTACCCTGTCATACTGGTGCATGTATCATAAAAATAGACAAACATTTAGAAGCTACTGCATGTGGGAAGTTTATTTTAATTGTTGTTTATCTGTTAATCATACAATTAAACATTATAGTACAGTTTAACTGCTATTGCCATCTGTAATCTTGCACTATCATTTTACAGCAAATGCTTTCATTTATCTTACTCTTCAGTGAGAAGCTAACTACATTTCATCATCTTAGAAAATGTAAACTGCACAATGACAATAGAATCGAAGCAGAATACAGGGTTAAAAGTCACCGCTACATCAATGCTAATTTATTCAGAGGTCATTTTTAGACATGAAGCTGAAACAGGAAGTAGGATTTGTCTGCAAAAGTAGGGCAAGTTTCAGAAAAGAACTAAACCACAGTAGCTGATTACAGGTGGTTGTTATGGATCTTGGTTGAAGTAGTAATCAGGATTGTTCATCTGCAATGTGTACATCACCTCTGTAGTCACCGCCTGTGAATACATCGGCTGTAATGGAAAGATTGAAACACACACACACACACACACACAATTTCCTTATTTATGCTTTATATACATGACTTGAGTTCTAGGGTCACAAGAATGTTTAGACAGGAAATGCTTCTCAGATTCAGAATACCATTACATATCTATATATCTTCAGAAATCAATCATGTTTTTTTTATTGTGCATTCCAAGTAAGGTCAATCAAACTGGAGTTGGGTTGTTTTGATTAAGTAATAATAACTTGTAAAAATACAGGTAACTTACAAAGATAAAGTTCATTAAAAGTATGTTTTTATATTTATTAAAAGCAGTATATGGAAGTTTTATATATATATATATATATATATATATATATATATATATATATCTGGAAAAAATAAGAAACAACTGCAAAATAATCAGTTTCTTATGTTTTTTTCTTACAGGTTCATGTATTGGTGAGATGAAAAGTGTTGTTTCATTTTTTGTGAACTGCTGACAATATTTCTAAATTCATATATTTTATATTTTATAATATTTTATTTCAAATATTGTTATTTAGAGTGTATAATTAAAGGAAATGACAACACATCAAAATAACCCAAGAGCATGCAGTATTTGCAGAGCTTTAATAACTCAAATAAAACAAAATGCAAATAATTTGTAAACAAATTGTGTTAATGCTTCGGCTAAATAACATTAAGAAATCAGTATTTGGTGGAATAACCCCGATTTGCATGTGTTTTGGCTCCATGATCTCCACCAGTTTCTCACATTGCTGTTGGGGAACTTTATACCACTCTTTTTGCAGAAAAAAGCAAACAGCTCAGCTTTGCTTCATGGTTTGTGACCATTCATCTGCTGATTCATTGCAGTGGTCTCTTACTTTTTTTTCCAGAGCTGTATATATATATATATATATATATATATATATATATATATATATATATATATATATATATATATATATACAGGGGTTGGACAATGAAACTGAAACACTGGCCAATTTAGTGTTGGAGGTTTCATGGCTAAATTTGACCAGCCTGGTGGCCAATCTTCATTGATTGCACATTCCACCAGTAAGAGCAGAGTGTGAAGGTTTAATTAGCAGAGTAATAGCACAGTTTTGCTTAAAATATTGCAATGCACACAACATTATGGGTGACATATTAGAGTTCAAAATAGGACAAATTGTTGGTGCACGTCTCGCTGGCGCATCTGTGACTAAGACAGCAAGTCTTTGTGATGTATCAAGAGCCACGGTATCCAGGGTAATGTCAGCATACCATCAAGAAGGACGAATCACATCCAACAGGAGTAACTGTGGACGCAAGAGGAAGCTGTCGGAAAGGGATATCCGGGTGCTAACCCAGATTGTATCCAAAAAACATAAAACCACAGCTGCCCAACTCACTGCAGAATTAAATGTGCACCTCAACTCTCCTGTTTCCACCAAAACTGTCCGTCGGGAGCTCCACAGGGTCAATGTACATGGCCGGGCTGCTATAGCCAAACTTTGGTCACTCGTGCCAGTGCCAAACGTCGGTTTCAATGTTGCCAGCAGCAAAAATCTTGGGCTGTGGACAATGTGAAACATGTATTGTTCTCTGATGAGTCCACCTTCACTGTCTTTCCCACATCCAGGAGAGTTACGGTGTGGAGAAGCCCCAAAGAAGCGTACCACCCAGACTGTTGCATGCCCAGAGTGAAGCATGGGGGTGGATCAGTGATGGTTTGGGCTGCAATATCATGGCATTCCCTAGGCCCAATACTTGTGCTAGATGGGCACGTCACTGCCAAGGACTACCGAACCATTCTGGAGGACCATGTGCACCCAATGGTTCAAACATTGTATCCTGAAGGCGGTGCCATGTATCAGGATGATAATGCACCAATACACACAGCAAGACTGGTGACAGAGTGGTTTGATGAACATGAAAGTGAAGTTGAACATCTCCCATGGCCTGCAGAGTCACCAGATCTAAATATTATTGAGCCACTTTGGGGTGTTTTGGAGGAGCGAGTCAGGATACGTTTTCCTCCACCAGCATCACATAGTGACCTGGCCACTATTCTGCAAGAAGAATGGCTCAAAATCCCTCTGACCACTGTGCAGGACTTGTATCTGTCATTCCCAAGACAAATTGATGCTGTATTGGCCGCAAAAGGAGGCCTTACACCGTAATAATGAATTATTGTGGTCTAAAACCAGGCGTTTCAGTTTCATTATCCAATCCCTGTATATATACACTATATTGCCAAAAGTATTCACTCACCCATCCAAATAATCAGAATCAGGTGTTCCAATCACTTCCATGGCCACAGGTGTATAAAATCAAGCACCTAGGCATGCAGACTGTTTTTACAAACATTTGTGAAAGAATGGGTCGCTCTCAGGAGCTCAGTGAATTCCAGCATGGAACTGTGATAGGATGCCACCTGTGCAACAAATCCAGTCGTGAAATTTCCTCGCTCCTAAATATTCCACAGTCAACTGTCAGCTGTATTATAAGAACGTGGAAGTGTTTGGGAACGACAGCAACTCAGCCACGAAGTGGTAGGCCACGTAAACTGACGGAGCGGGGTCAGCGGATGCTGAGGTGCATAGTGTGAAGAGGTCGCCAACTTTCTGCAGAGTCAATTGCTACAGACCTCCAAACTTCATGTGGCCTTCAGATTAGCTCAAGAACAGTGCGCAGAGAGCTTCATGGAATGGGTTTCCATGGCCGAGCAGCTGCATCCAAGCCATACATCACCAAGTGCAATGCAAAGCGTCGGATGCAGTGGTGTAAAGCACGCCGCCACTGGACTCTAGAGCAGTGGAGACGCGTTCTCTGGAGTGACGAATCGTGCTTCTCCATCTGGCAATCTGATGGACGAGTCTGGGTTTGGCGGTTGCCAGAAGAACGGTACTTGTCTGACTGCATTGTGCCAAGTGTAAAGTTTGGTGGAGGGGGGATTATGGTGTGGGGTTGTTTTTGAGGAGCTAGGCTTGGCCCCTTAGTTCCAGTGAAAGGAACTCTGAATGCTTTAGCATACCAAGACATTTTGGACAATTCCATGCTCCCAACTTTGTGGGAACAGATTGGAGCTGGCCCCTTCCTCTTCCAACATGACTGTGCACCAGTGCACAAAGCAAGGTCCATAAATACATGGCTGACAGTCTGGTGTGGATGAACTTGACTGGCCTGCACAGTCAAGTTCAACACTACTCACAGTATAATATACACACTACTTCGGGTGAAATTTCTGGATGCACCTAAAATGCACTATAACCTTTACAGGTGAACTTAATTTGACCTTCTCTACACTTTTGTATGCACATGTCCAACTGTTCAGTGTTTCAGTACTTTTTGCATAACTTGCTGTTCTCTAACAAGGTGCTTAACAGCAAAATTCACAACTGGTGTTTGATCCATGAATCGACCAATAAATTTTCTGGTTCAGTTAGAATTGGTATTTAAACAGTCCTCTTCATCATGCCATTCACAATTTGACATCTTTAGACCAAGACCACACCTAACAATTGATCAACAGTGCCTCGGCATTGCGAGGCTTCAAACAGGATGTTCTCAGAGGGAAGTGGCCCCTGAGCTTAGAGTGTCACAGAGTGTCATCAGCAGGTTGCGACAGAGATACAGAGAGACTGGAAGAGTCACAGAAATGCATAGAAGTGGACGTCCTTTGGCCACATCCCACGTTGATGACCGCTTCATTGTGAACAGTGTCCTGAGGACCAGATGATGAATGCTACTCAACTCCAGGCACATTTAAGGGAGGTGAGAGGCACCCAAGTGTCACGTCAGACCATTCGAAACTGTTTACATCAGTGTGGTCTGCATGCTAGACGACCTGCAAGGGTACCTGACCACACCACCAGGCACAGGTGTCATCGTCTTGCATGGGCCAGCTGGATGAGGGACCAGTGGGCCTCAGTGTTGTTCTCTGATGAAAGTTGATTCACGTTGAGCAGAAATGATGGCCACCAATGATGTCAAGGAGAGGGCTATGCATCAGCCACTGTTGTGGTGGTGTTACAGGCTGGGCAGGTGTGTCTATTCAATACAGAACTGCCCTACATCTTGTGAATGGTACAGTGACAAGCCAATACTACCTGAATAACATCATTAATCCAGTCATTGTGCCCCTGCATGAACAACACAGGCCTAATTTCATCTTCATGGACTACAATGCTCCAGCTCATCGAGGTTGAATCATTAGAGAACGGCTGCTGGAGGCTGGGGTACCTCAAATGGAGTGGCCTGAACTGTCTCCAGACCTGAATCCCATAGAAAACCTATGGGATCAGCTGAGTCGCCGTGTAGAGGCTCGTAACCCTGCACCCCAGAACCTCAATGACCTGAGGGCTGCCCTTCAAGAAGAGTGGAATGCCATGCCTCAGCAGACAATAAGTCGAATCGTGAACAGCATGAGATGTCATTGTCAAGCTGTAATTGATGGTCAAGGACACATGACAAATTATTGAGCCATTGACATTTTTTTGTTGTGGTATACCCACCACTGTTGTTGGCTTTTGTTTCAATAAATTGTTTGAGATGAGGAAATCAGCACTGCTTCTACTTAAATGCCCTACTTTCATGATATAATATCAATGTAGCGTGAACTTTTTACATTTTCCATAAATTTCACCCAAAAGCCAAATATCCTTAACTTTTTGTGAGTAGTGTATATTCATAGTATAAATATACTATAAATACATTATAAATATATACTATAAATATATGACTTTGGACCGGAAAAATGTGGTCACCACATTATGTATGTACCCCTGTTCCCTGAGAAGGAAAAGAGACGCGTATGTACCCCTGTTCCCTGAGAAGGAAAAGAGACGCTGCGTCATGGCTGATGTTATGGGAATGCTTCTATGTGGAAATTGTGTCTGAAGCTATATATGAATTACCGGCTCGGGTAGGTCATGTGATGAAGCAAAGCGAGCCAGAAAGATCATAAAAGGGCATCTGTGTCACATTACCACAATTTCTATTTGTCTGAAGAAATAGCAAGCATCTGGATGTGGTTAGTGATGCAGCATCTCGTTCCATCCTCAGGGAACCGGGCTACATGGGTAACCCGATGTAGTTCCCTTTTGAAGAAACTCGCCGCTGCTTCATTTCTGATGCTATCAGAACGTCAATAACAATGCCACCACATGCTGGGAGATGTTTGTCCCGGAGGTTGTGAAAGAGCACAACTGAGCCAGGAGCAGAGCATCATTAGCCCTGTAAGACTCATGACACAGGAGTGTGGTCCAGGTCCAGGTTATGGAACCCGATAAAGGTGTGCGGAGAGGACCATCCCACCGCAGCACAAACATCCTGGGGGGGACGCTACCCAGCACAAGGTGCTGTTTGAAGACCAGATTGCTTTTGCTGTGGTTGCCAAAGCAGAGGAAAAGCTAGAGGACCTATGCCCTGTGCTCAACCAATAGGTGTAAGTCCTAAGAACCCAAACTGGGCACAGCAGGTCTCTCATGCTCTGGCAACTCATGGGGCGGAGGGCAGAAGGCCTGCAGAAAGGCCAGATGCCCCGCTTATAGCAGAGCTGTTTTCAGAGTCAGAAACTCCTCAGAGGCTGACACTATTGGCTCACAGGGGGGTTGTAGAAGCCATGACATGGTCTACAGGAAAGCCTCAGCTCCCTGGCACCACGTAGAAGGTGAGAGACCAGAGAACAGGCACGTGACTCGCAGCAATGGCTGCCACGTATAACTCAATGTAGAGGGTGATAGGCCCAAAAAGGGGCATATCTGCAGGAACTCTAGCACCATATTTATAGGGCAGTGAACAACATCCTAACAATGCAGATTACACCAGAAGTGATAGTTGGGAGAGGTAATTTAGGAGCATATGCATTCCACCACCTACAGGTGGAAATTCCATTCCCCGGCACTCAGCCCCTGCCTCAGCAGGAAGCCTGCTTCCTGATCATGTGCTCTGGAGTGTAAAAAGCCCTCAGTGAGAGAAATCTGGTCTCTACCTAGAGCCAGATCTGGTGCACCAACCTGAACAGGGGGTGCAAACACAGACTGCCCTAATGATTGAATAAGGGGACCTCCAAAGGGGGACATCTGTTGAAACATTCCTGCAACAAGGGCATGCCCTAAGAGTGGGATGCAAGGTGAGAAACCAGGGTCTGTCCACATAAGAAGATTAAGAAGCTTGTGGGGTGTAACTCTTGTGACCCTGAAAAGGGTGTCTGTAGCTGTGAAAACCCATGCTTCTGAGCCAGTGTTGAACCAGTCTCACGTGTAACAGATCCAAAGGAATAGCTTTGGCCGTTACAGTCATGAGCCGAGCACCCTCTATGCCGGAGATGCAGAGAGGCACTGGCCTAGTCAGATTTTAACCCACTGGGGTCTGGGTGTCTTGTGTGTGGGCCCATAGAAAAACAGCTAAATTATAACACTCAGAAAGTAAGGAGAATGCACCCTACAGCCCCTTTCTCAGTCGCGAGAGAGGTTCCTCATGGAGGAAAAAGGTTCGGTTTGTGCCAACAGCAGTGGGCAGCACACTCTGAAAGAAGGAGAATGGGAGACAAACTGGATTCTGTAGCCTTATCCCACACAACCCATTTTGGTGTACCAAGCAGAAGCTTCCATGCTGCCAGTTGATCTGAGAGAGGTGTTAGCCTCTTACTGTTCTCACCTCGCATCGTGACCTGAAAGCTGGCAGGGGCTAACCCAGGAGGTGGCAACACATAAGGAGCAGAAGCGTGGGTGGCTATGGCTGAACCCCAAAGCACAGGAGGTGGCAGGGTAGGCAGCAGTGAAAAAGGCAGTAAAGGGGCATCCCTGAGAACCCTAGCCCTCATGCATTAGGATTAATTTCTGGCCCACATGGCAGAGATGCTTATCTATAAGGCAGATGTGGCCCGACAGGGCCTCAATGAGAATACAGATTTTCTCCATGCAGCCAGTGAAGGGGAGAAATAGCCTGCAAGCATCTCTTCAATCCTAGGCATCGCTGCATACTCCTGTTCATTAAAGTCTACAATGGCTGAATATTCAGCAGTCACTGAGGAGAACAGTTAGGCAGAATAAGGATTATTCCACAACCTTGACACCTCAGTGTTGAGGTATGAATAAAAAAGCAGGGAGATGCCTGAATGGAGGTGAAAGAAACTGTGAAGCGGTGTGAAGTCAGAGATTTTCAAGCTCATAGTGGACAACACTAACCTTTCATCATGCCAAACTAAGCTAAGCTTAGCAATAGCACATGTGATCACATAAGCTTGTCGAAAACCAGAGATTGCAGTTGCAATTTGAATGTTGTTTGTTCCTTCTTACTCCTCAGAGTCTGATGCAGATAGCATTATGTCCATATCTAGGTTGGGCGAAATCTCAAAATAAGCTCCTGGAGCCTAGGTGGAGGTATTAGAGTCAGCTGAGAGGATGAAAAGGATTCACGAAGCCATGAAACAATGACCGAATCCGGCACGCGGATGGACTCGATGGATGCAGGACTCGAGCCACGAGGCACAAGCGCTTGGCTGGAAATACAAGCAAGTGAACGTGGAATACCGTTCATCATTGCCCACAACAAGCTCCTCAGAGTCAGATGAAGACAATAATTCCTCATTCGGGTCGGGAGAAATTGCAAAACAAGCTCCCAGAGCTGATGCGGGGGAATCCTAGTCGGGAGAGAAGAAAAGAGAAAACGGATCACCCATTTCTTGTTCCGACCTCCACTAACTGCGAGACCTATGATCTAAGTTGGTGCACTGCCTCAGCAAACACGTGACCAGAGTCATGACGTGCAGGTGCTTAGCTGGAGAAAACAGCCAAGGGAGAGTAGAGTTTACAGAAAAGTTTCGCAGCGCAAGGGAGCCAGCCCCCTCAGGAGCCTTGCATGCACATTCCACTATCAAACAAACAACAGAGAAAAAGTGTGAGTTGTCCCCAAAATGTAGCAGGGCACAGATGCACACAATTTTCTGAACATGCCATCTTTCCAAATCTTTTATGTATATCTTCTTTTTCCGTGGTCTAGACAGACAGGACAAACAATCGACACAAACATACACAGAGAGCTTCCTGAAGACAAAGAAACTGGAGTAATGTGACGTTTATGGTCTTTCTGGTGCGCTACGCTTCATCACATGATCTACCCGAGCCGATAAATAGGCATGATTTCACACAGAGGTTCAGACACAACTTCTGCATAGAAGCACTCCCATAACATCAGCCATGACGAAGCATTGAGTTTCCTTGAAAGGGAACTTTATTAAAGAGCTGTGTTAAAAATAACATGCATTAATGAACTGCAGCAATAGGCGGAGTCAGAGTATTTAGATTCATTTTGCACCTGCAATGTGATTTATGAAAAATAAAAATAAATAAAAAAATCAACAGATTAGTAAAACAGAAAAAACAGACTTACTTTAGTTGCAGAGCAGCTGGTGGCTTTACAGGCGAAGACAGAAGTGCAGATAGAAATGATGAACTCGAGCAGAAAGAAAACCAACAACACTCCAGAGAATACATGAAACTGACCCAAACAAACAGACAAACCAACAAACAAGTAAATCAATGTGCAGGTAAACAGTTTAGTAAGATACAAATATCATTTGTAGAATAATAATAATAAAAATAATTGACCAGATGCTATGTACACATCTGTAATAGAAATAGTTGTTATAGGGGTCAGAATTATAGTGGTAACAGTAGTTACCACATAGTTACCAAAATGCCAATCAACATGTCCAATGAGAACAGAATGATATCTAAGCCTGCAACCACAGCGCTAAACACATTCATTCCCAACGTGGCTTTTACCTAAAGAGGAAATAAGAAACAGTGTCATCTAACAGAATAGATATCATTAAGCTTCACATGAAAGTCTGGATCCTGATTGGTCAGAAGTGGTTGGGGAATTCTCTAGAACAGCAGCTCTGACACTGGTGCAGGCGGTTTCTATTTATGCTCATAAGAAGTCATCGTTTCCATATAAAGCTCTCTGACCTTTACATGGGTGAGAGGTAAAACTGAATATTTTGTTTCTCGGGAAGGTGAAGAGCTGCGTTTTGTCTTTGTGCAAACATTTCGCGAATGATACAGTATGTTCAGTTTTCAATTGGAATTCTATTGAATTGGAATTCTATTTCACAATATGAATTAATTTTAAATTAATTCCTGTTCAACATTAAATATGATTATTACTATGATTGTCACTAAAAAAAATTAAAACATTAAAAAAAAAGTAACTTTTTTTTGTAAGTCTACAATGTAAGTCTACATGTATATAAAAGATTTCTCAGGAAGTGGTTTATGATTTCCTCATGCTACACCACGAACAGCAGCTGCTACAGTGCAGTTCCAGATCATTTTTTCTTTATTCACTTTATTTTATTTTTTCCTAAAACAAGGGAGGTTCTACTTTAAAATGAAAAACAGAAGGAAGTGAAGTTATTAGTAAGCCATGTTTACATACCATGCAGGGATTTTGTTGGGTCGCTGAAGCGACTGACAGAGCACCAGAGCTTATGAACTGTTTCAAAAAAAGAAACACATCTGTATATCAAGTAACAAAAAAGCAACAGTGAAGGTTACAGGCTTGTGTCAGTATTCACTCCATCTTTCTTATATTTTGTTATAACCAGGTATTGAAATTAACATATTTTGTTCTCTCTCTGCACAAGATAAAATATGTTACTGAAGCATGGTGGTGGAAGTATCCTGTTAAAAATTACCCTGGGCTCTTGCTTTTTTTTTTTTTTTTACACATACAAAGTAAACTCATTTAATAATGTTTTATGAAAAAAAACAGTAATAACAGTAATTAATAAATTTATTTATTAATTTTTAAGATTAAACCAAAAATAAAATAAATCAGCAGTTTGCAAATGTATTTACAATTAAAAACAGAAAAGGTTTGATAAAGAATCATGTGACTTAAATATAAATACACCTGCTTCTTAAGGAAGCCAAAATATGTTAGAAAGCATGAAAATAATAAAATAATATAATCAAAATCAAGGCAGTGCATTATTAAAAGAAGTTCAGGAAATGCATCTATCAGTTTTTGAGCATTGTTTGGTGCAATAGTGGAAAAACTAAACAAAATAAATAAATAAATAAATAAATAAATAAATAAATAAATAAATAAATAAATAAATAAATATGTCAGAAAAAATCCAAGTGTTTGAGTAATCAGAGGCATTATTCACAGAAGAAAGCAAAAAGCCAAGCTTAGTTCTAAACAGGATGCTACCACCTCCATGCTTCAACATCATGGGCTATTTTTGTTCATCTAATTGACTTCTGTGTTACCCAGTAATGTGTAAAGTGGTGAGGTTATGTAAATGGTGTCAACTTACAACAAGTGATTCACACAGAGCGATACAGGAAATCCAGCCACTGAAGAAGGCTAAAACAATACCGAACAGTAAAGTTATGATTCCGATTATAATCTGCACAGTCTGTAGAGAAAAAGGGACAACGAGATTACAACCTGGAAAAATGTTAAGCACTGAAAACAATTTAAGATAAAAGTATTTTTACCCCCAGTGCTTTGGGCTCGCCTTTCAGATAAGCTGTGCGTTGGGTATCAGCTGGGGCCGTTACAGGGGCCATGATGACGAGGATTCGACTCGATGAACAGAAAGAACCTAAAGAAGTGTTCTTTATGCAGTAATATATACGTTACGACACCTTAGCTTGTTTTAAATTCAGTTACGTATTTTAAGGTACAGATTTTCTAGACAAGTGAAAGATTCAAGCTTGAAGTTAATAAATATTTTATTAATAGGTTTTATTGATCATATATTTGATGTATATATTAATTATAAAAGGAAATATATTTGACTATATTAAAAATATTTTAAAACTTGCTAAAATACTTGCTAAGATTTTTTGTTATTGTTTTTGTATCTGTATGATATAAACAACAACAATAACAACAAAGAAAACAAAGACACAATGTTTACCTGATGAAGAGTGTGCTAGGTCTTGGCTACTTGGAGGTGTTTGGCTTGTGAGCTAGTGGAAATTTTGAGAATGACTCTTCACTTCCTCCGACACATGTGTGAGTTTGACTGATATGATTGTGGTGAACTAATAAAAGGGAAGGTTTATCAACAATGTCTTGCTGTGTTGTGTGATGTTTATACTGATGTTTACTTTTTATTACTATACTGAATAACATGTTCACCCCTTTAAAATATTCAGAACATTCCATACATGATGGATGTTTTTCAATAAAAAAAATTTCAACATCAAAGAAAGAAGAAAAAGAATGTCTCATATTGCTATGAAACTACACCAGGTCACGTATGTAAACTGGTTTCCTGAGAAGGGAACAAGGCACTGCGTCATGGTTATGGAAATGCGTCTATGTGGTAGTTGTGTCTGAAGCTCTGTAGGTTATATGGCAAGTCTGGAGTGCACCAGCAAGATCATAAAAGGGCATCTACGTCACAATACTCCAGCTTCTGAAGGAAGCTCGAGTGGACGCCCGGGGTGTGGCTAGCTATGCAGTGTTTCGTTCCCTTCTCAGAGAACATACGTAACCTGGTGTAGTTCCCTTTCGAGGGAACTCGACGCTGCTTCATTGCTGATGCTATGGGAACACCAATACCAATGCCACCACACACCAGGAGATGTCTGTCCCAGAGGTCGTGAAAGAGCACAAACAAGCCAGGAGCAGAGCGTCATAAGCATGAAATGGCCGATGGCATGGGCCATCTGCTTAGTGGCACAGAGGGCTAAATCTGTTTAGAGTTCAGACCTCATTGCTGAATATTCAGCAGTCACTGAGGTGAGCAGTCAGGCAGAATAAGGATTATTCCACAACCTCGACATGTCAGTGTGGAGGTATAGGGAAATGGTAGACAACTGCATGAAGGTGAAAGGTGGTGTGAAGTTAGTCAGAGATTGTCAAGCTCATAATGGACAACACTAACCTTTCATCATGCCAATCTAAGCTAAGCTTAGCAACAGTAAGTGTGATCACCTCAATTCGAATGCTGTTTGCTACTTTTTGTCCTCATTGAGCTCATCTGAGTCTGATGCAGATAGCATTATATCTTCATCTAGGTCAGCGTCCAAGAACACCACATGCACACTCTAAAACTAGCTGAGTGAAAGGTGTAATGAACAGGTATCAAGGTTGCAGCACAATCAGCGATGAAACACCAGAAGCAGCAACAGATGATTTTAATGTCATCATGGATGAAAAGAAAAAATGGAGATGTGACTTGGTTGATTCAGTAAATTAGCTCAGGTCAGGATAATCATATTTTCATGAACATTCTGTGTAGCATGAAAATGAGTTCACTTTAAACGGCACATTTTCTCTCAGCAATGTATGACAAGCAGACTCTGAATTCTAGTTTAATGTTAGACTCATGATCATAACTCAGTTTTCCTATCAGAGGACAGATGAGGTGGACAGTTAGGACACATGGAATGTATCCTTGAATGGATAGATGTGATTGAATGGATAGATGGAGGACAATGTTCTTTATATATATTTTTATGTTTGTGAGATTGTGTGCCAATCTTGCATCCTGTGTACCAAATAAGTAATGTATCTACTGTATAAGTAATGTATCTACTTTTCCCATCCTTTTGGATTACAGCAGTAAGGAGTACAGATGTTTATTCCTACCCTGCTATAATACAGTGATGGAGGCATAAAAATGATCAATTTTAGGTATTTGTGATGCACCAAAAATTAGCACCAGGAATGTAAATATTTTAATTTGTTCATTAACTAAGAGTGATTGTTTATTCATGAGAGACAATTATTAAAGCAATGATTTGAAACATTTTCATATAATTTTTATAAAAATTATAAAATTATATTACATATTAATATTGTGAAAATAGTGATTCAACACAAACGGTTCAAAAAAGCTTTTTGCTTATTCTATTCTAATCACCTACAGTTTGGTGGATGTGTCTCTGTCAAACGTACTGTGCAACATGTGATTTATTTCACATTTTCAGATACAGCAGTTAGTTTAAAGTAAAAGTTTGTTCAACAGTGGAATTTGAGTCTTACATTATTTAAATTGTATGCACACACAAAATATTTACATAGACTTTATAAAATGATTCTCTCAAGCCTTGGTGAACAGCCCCTATTAAACAATAAAGAAAGTAAGACATCTGTTTATATACACAGTTTAGTAGCCTACTATTCTTTTTGACAGAATTTATCATTATAATCAATTTATCAAGTTACACCCTTGGTCATACTAATGCACTGTCGCGAATCTAGCTCAACATTTAAATATTTAAGTGTAATTATAACTGGTTATAATTAATTATAAATATTCAAATGGGGGTTCTTAGAACTAACTGTCAGAGAATCAATAACACAATTATTTGATTTGTTCGTCCAGCGAACAGACCGTATAATTATGCATTAATTCCAGGGAAAGTTATCTTCCTGGCCAAGAAAGAATAACTACTTTATAAAGTACTAGCTGTAATTTAGCACATAGCAAGAGTAATGTTCAGGGACCCTGAAATTGTGAGCAAAGCACAGAGACAATCACTTGTGAATAAAATGCATTTAATAAAACAAAAACACACAACAAATACTAACTACGACACATATATAAAAGACAGGGTAAGGATTATAGAGAGGGGATAAGTAGGAGAAGAGAGATTGAGATTAAGGAAGAGAATACGGAGGAAATCAGAGCGAGCGAGAGAGAGAGAGTGAGAGAGAGAAAGAGATAAGGAAACAGAGAAGAGATCAAATATGGCAAGTTTCAGATCGAGTTTTAGTTACCACGTGTGAGAATCATCAAGGTAATTAGGATTCAATAAGGGGCTTCAGCTTAAAATTGTGGATCTAAAATAATTGGTAGCTTTTACTTGCATTGGTTTGTTGATAAGAGTCCTGATGTAGTGGATCAAGGAGGTTCGGAGATTCAACGTCCTCTGAGCAAGCAAGAGATTCTGTTGGAACGAAAAAGGTTTCGGTGGTGCAAAGTTCCTCGATTGAAGCTGCCGGCAAAGTCTCAAGAGAAAGTGACAGTCTTGTCCCGAAGAAAGATCGGCGTCGAGTCAGGCAATATATAGACTTTATAATATAAAGGCAAAAGGGGAATACACATACAGGTGTGTTAGGCATGGGTCAGGTAGGGTTTTACTATTGTTTTATTGAAACTTGATTCAAGTAATGCTCCTTATGTGTGTGCGTGTGGCGGTCAGGAGGAGTGTTTCCAGATGGTTTGTGTGTGTGTGTGTGTGTGTGTATGTGTGTATGTGTGTGTGGGTGTGTGTGTGTGTGTGTGTCTTCAGTCAGAACTTTGGTCATCCCCCGGTCAAGGCATTGATTTGGTTTAGATTAGGGAATTCTTGTTGACTTTTAACGACCGTAAAACTGCTGGGTGCAGGGTGATTTGTATGGTAAGGTCACAAGTTGATGGTGAGTTCCAGGTGTGAGGCTGGGCTATCAGCACTGATGGTCTGCAGAACTCCAACATTCATGGTGGTAGAATACCTCCTTTATCTCCAGTCTTTGTTGGGGGGGGGTCATTGGTTATCCAGAGCCATCAGAAATCCCGGAGCCTGGCTCCCATGAGTTACAGCATGTCGGTTGAGGTATAATGAAACGACTATAAGTAGTGATAGCTCAGTTCTGAGCTGTGTAATAGTTAATTGAGTTTTTGAGAAGGATGCAATGGACCCCATGAGCAAGTGAGCCGACCTGGAGACGCTACAGCACGTACCATAGAAATAGACAAACATTTAGAAGTTACTGCATATGGAAAGTTTATTTTTAATTGTTGTTTATTTGTTAATCATACAATTAAACATTATAGAACAGTTTAACTGCTATTGCCATCTGTAATCTTGCACTGTCCTTTTACAGTAAATGGTTTCATTTATCTTACTTACTCTTCAGTCAGAAGCTAACTACATTTCATCATCTTAGAAAATGTAAACTGCACAATGACAATAGAGTTGAAGCAGAATACAGGGTTAAAAATCATTGCTACATCAATGCTAATTTATTCGGAGGTCATTTTTAGACATGAAGCTGAAACAGGAAGTAGGATTTGTCTGCAAAAGTAGGGCAAGTTTCAGAAAAGAACTAAACCACAGTAGGATCTAAACATTGTAGGTGATTACTGGTGATTGTTATGGATCTTGGTTTTAGTAGTAGTCAGGATTGTTCATATGCAATGTGTACATCACCTCTGTAGTCACCGCCTGTGAATAAGTCGGCTGTAATTGAAAGATTGAGTGAAACACACACATAATTTTGTCAAATGAATTGTAACTGAGACATGCCTTTTTTTTCCAAACTTTATGCCCACATGCATAATTTTTAAATATCATCTAACTTAACTGAACCCTAAGTACGCTCAAATAATAATGAAGTGAACAAGTGCACTTTTTTAAAGCACTAGAATGAGTAAAAACTACACCGAGTTACGTACGTATGTACCCCTGTTCCCTGAGAAGGGAAAGAGAGGCTGCATCATGGCTGATGTTATGGGAATGCTTCTATGTGCAAGTTGTGTCTGAAGCTCTGTGTGAATTACCGGCTCGGGTAGGTCATGTGATGAAGCAAAGCGAGCCAGAAAGATGATAAAAGGGCATCTGTGTTACATTACCACAATTTCTATTTCTCTGAAGAACGAGCAAGCATCTGGGGTGTGGCTAGTAATGCAGCATCTCATTCCATTCTCAGGGAATAGTTCCCTTTCGAAGAAACTCACCGTTGCTTCATTTTTGATGGTATCAGACCGCCAATAATAATGCCACTACATGACGGGAGATGTTTGTCCCGGAGGTTGTGAAAGATCACAACCGAGCCAGGAGTAGAGCATCATTAGCCCTGTAAGACTCTCAACACAGGAGTGTGGTCCAGGTCCAGGTTATGGAACCCGATAAAAGTGTGTGGAGAGGACCAACCCACCGCAGCACAAACATCCTGGGGGGAATGCTACCCAGCACAAGGTGCTGTTTGAAGACCAGATTGCTTTTGCTGTGGTTGCCAAAGCAGAAAAAAAGCTAGAGGACCTATGCCTTGCACTCAAGCAATAGGCGTAAGTCCTAAGAACCCAAACTGTGCACAGCAGGTGCAGTCTCTCATGTTCTGGCAACTCATGGGGCAGTGGGCAGAAGGCCTGCAGAAAGGCCAGATGCCCCGCTTATAGCAGAGCTGTTTCCAGAGTCAGAAACTCCTCAGCGGCTGACACTATTGGCTCACAGGGGGGTTGTAGAAGCCATGACATGGTCTACAGGAAAGCCTCAGCTCCCTGGCACCACGTAGGAGGTGAGAGACCAGAGGCACGTGACTAGCAGCAATGGCTGCCACGTATACCTCAATGTAGAGGGTGATAGGCCCAAAAAGGGGCATATCTGCAGGAACTCTAGCACCATATTTATAGGGCAGTGAACAACATCCTAACAACGCAGATTACATCAGAGATGAAAGTTGGGAGAAGTAATCTAGGAACTGGGCCCCCTCCCGGGCCAGTCCAGAGGTTATAAATCTCAGTGCAGGGGCCAAGAATTGCCTATGCACCTGAGAGAGGAGGCTCCTCCTGACAGGAATCTCCCAAGGAGCACCATCCAGAAGGGCACAGGGCACAGTGGGTCGACTCCTTGGAGGTGAACATAGCCAATTTTGCCTGGTCAGAAATTGCCATATGCATTCCACCACCTACAGGTAGAAATGCCATTCCCTAGCACTCGGCCCCTGCCTCAGCAGGAAGCCTGCTTCCTGATCATGTGCTCTGGAGTGTAAAAAGCCCTCAGTGAGAGAAATCTGGTCTCTACCTAGAGCCAGATCTGGTGCACCAACCTGAACAGGGAGTGCAAACACAGACTGCCCTAATGATTGAATAAGGGGACCTCCAAAGGGGGGCATCTGTCGAAAGATTCCTGCAACAAGGGCATGCCCTAAGAGTGGGATGCAAGGTGAGAAACCAGGGTCTGTCCACATAAGAAGATTAAGAAGCTTGTGGGGTGTAACTCTTGTGACCCTGACAAGGGTGTCTGTACGGGTGAAAACACCTGCTCCTGAGCCAGCATTGAATCAATCTCATGTGTAGCAGATCCAAAGGAGTTGCATTGGCCGTTACAGTCATAAGCCGAGCACCCTCTATGCCTGAGATGCAGGGAGGCACTAGCCTAATCAGATTTTAACCCACTGGGGTCTGAGGCCTTAGAATACAGGACTGAGTTCATGAAAGTCTTGTGTGTGGGCCCATAGAAAAACAGCTAAATTATTATTAATTATTTGGAGTAAAGTGACTGATGTGCCTAACTTTTTTAAGCAGAGCCTCTGTTTCACTGAATAATTCGTGATTATTCATGAATATGTAAGACCTATTGACACCTGGCTCAGGTGACACCATGTTTCCCCAGGACTCCTATTGATGTATCAGATGTTCACACCTATAAATTCAGATTCCTCATACAAAAACAGGGTACACTGAGGCCAGGTTTTGCTGAAAGATATAAATAAAGCGTGGTTTCTGAAACTTTCATTGAAATGCAATTCTTTTAGAACATTTTCTAAAAGGCATATTCACAAATACATTCTAGCCATTCACAGACAACGTGAATTGTGCTATGTTGTTTTTCTGGGGTACTATTATATTCTTTTTTTTACATTATGTATGCTTAGCAAAAGTTGCTATTGTTTATAACTGAAATAAAGCTGTTCATATTGGTGCGTGCTTTCACTTTTATTTAGCATTTATTTAGCAAGTATATATTTGTGCTATGTTGTTTTCTGTAGTACTATTATTGATTTTACATTTCGTCTGCTTAGAAAAACAACATAGCACAAATATATACTTGCTAAGTAAACGCTGCCTTTTGCAAAGTGAAAGCACACACCGATGTAAGCAGCTTTATTTCAGTCATAAATTCACAACCACATTCCAGACATTCACAGTGAAATAATTATTCAATGCTGGACACAAACAGCAAAAAAAGCATGATGATTACTATTATTTGAACTTATGTTTCCTCCCAAACAACACAGAAATTAGCATTGACTTACACCTGAATAGAGTCGTTTACATAAATCTTGCATGTGAATGGAGCGCTAAGTGCGGGGGCAGGTCTCCGGAGAGTGTGGAGACGAGAATTTGACATACCTAAGTTTTTTATTTTTAACATTAATTTAATAGCAAACATTTATTTGGCAATAAACTTTTTGGAAAGACAACCGTCTATCGTTTGTGTACATATTTTTTTCTGGGTTGCTGCAATATAATTTCATTTACAAAAACACTTTCAAAGAGAAAAAAAGTGACTGGTGTCTAAGGGTTTGAGTCAGACCTTTACAGCAGAAAGGATGGAATTCCCCAGAGTGGGAGACAGGTGTGCCCGTATTGTGGCTGAATCCCAAACTATCCACAAGTTCTCAGAGAGTGAGAAAGCACACATTTCACTGGGTTGAGGGTGTTATAATGCCAGAGCAGTCTTCATGCACTCTGTGAGGGTGAACAATAAGACTAGGCCTAAAAGGAGAAACAGGCACTGGTACACTTCGCCCCGAAAGCGAACCAGGGTAGTCTCCTGAGGCTCTGGCGAGATGCATATGTGAAGATATCAGGATTGTCATCACAAATCAGTCCTCTTACCTGATCTGCAACACACTGACCTTGAGTGATAATATCCCAGACTTTTTAGTTTCAGTTTCATACAATTCAGAGCACACAGGTCAAAAATTTGGTGTAGCCCCCATCCTTCTTGTTAACCAAGACCTGCCAGTTCAATCTGGGAGGGGAATGCACCCTACAGCCCCTTTCTCAGTCGCGAGAGAGGTTCCTCATGGAGGAAATAAATTTGGTTTATGCCAACAGCAGTGGGCAGCACACTCTGAAAGAAGGAGAATGGGAGGCAAACTGTATTCTGTAGCCTTATCCCACACAACCCATTTTGGTGTACCAAGCAGAAGCTTCCATGCTGCCAGTTGATCTGAGAGAGGTGTTAGACTCTCACTGTTCTCACCTCGCATCGTGGCCTGAAAGCTGGCAGGGGCTAACCCAGGAGGTGGCAACACATAAGGAGCAGAAGCGTGGGTGGCTATGGCTGAACCCCAAAGCACAGGAGGTGGCAGGGTAGGCAGCAGTGAAAAAGGCAGTAAAGGGGTATCCCTGAGAACCCTAGCCCTCATGCATTAGGATTAATTTCTGGCCCACATAGCGGAGATGCTTGTCTCTCGCCTGGGGGACCTGCCCCTAAGTGCTGGCCAGCTACCCAGATTTTACATCTGGTGGCTCAGTCTGCCCTGCTAGCCTTCTTTTCCTGCCTCAGCAGGCCAAGCTGGGGCTGGTGGCTACTGACGTAGCCCTAGCATCTCAGAATAGGCCCTTAGGAGACACCAGGATGTCTAAAAGAAAGGTTTGTCCATTTATTTTTATCTCTGTCACATTGCCTCTCTGTGGCAACTAAATGCAGTCAAGAAATGGCCGATGGCTTGGGCCATCGGCTTTGTGGCACGCAGACCTCACTGATTAGCCCCTTCCTGCAGATGAGCTCCTTTAGCAGGTCAGCTTGGTATGACTGCTAAACTGCCATTGTGTACAGCACCGCAACAGCTTTACCTGCGGGATTGTAGGCCTTCCCTATAAGGCAGATGAGAATGCAGACTTTCTCCATGCAGCCAGTGAAGGGGAGAAATAGCCTGCAAGCGTCTCTTCAACCCTAGGCATTGCTGCATACTCCTGTTCACCAAAGTCTACAATGGCTCAATATTCAGCAGTCACTGAGGAGAACAGTCAGACAGAATAAGGATTATTCCACAACCTCAACACCTCAGTGTGGAGGTATGAAAAAAAAGCAAGGAGATGCCTGAATGGAGGTGAAAGGCGGTGTAAAGTTAGTCAGAGATTTTCAAGCTCATAGCAGACAACACTAACCTTTCATCATGCCAAACTAAGCTAAGCTTAGCAATGGCACGTGTGATCACATGAGCTTTTTGAACACCAGAGAATGCAATTGCAATTTGAATGCTGTTTGCTCCTTGTTACTCCTCAGAGTCTGATGCAGATAGCATTATGTCCTCATCTAGGTCGAGCGAAATCTCAAAAAACAAGCTCCTGGAGCCTAGGTGGATGTATTAGAGTCAGCTGAGAGGATGAAAAGGATTCATGAAGCCGTGAAACAATGACCGAATCCAGCACACTGCCTTGACGGACGCGGGACTCGAGCTATGCGGCACAAGCGCTTGGCTGGATATACAAGCAAGTGAACATGGAATACCGCTCATCATTGCCCACATTGAGCTCCTCAGAATCAGATGAAGACAATAATTCCTTGTTTGGTTCGGGAGAAATTGCAAAACGAGCTCCCAGAGCCGATGCGGGGAAATCCTAGTCGGGAGAGAAGAAAAGAGAAAAGGGATCACCCATCTCTTGTTCCGTCTTCACTAACTTGACCTGCTTCTGATCTAAGTCGGTGCACTGCCTCAGCAAACATGAGACCCGAGTCACACGGCATAGGCGCTTAGCTGGAGAAAACAGCCAAGGGAGAGTGGAGTTTACAGAGAGGAAAAGTTTCTCAGCGCAGGCAGCCAGCCCCCTCAAGAGCCTTGCATGCATGTTCCACTATCAAACAAAGAACAGACAAAGAAACTGTAGTAATGTGACATTTATGGGCTTTCTGGCGTGCTCCGCTCCATCACATGACCTACCCGAGCCGATAAATTGGCATGATTTCACACAGAGGTTCAGACACAACTTCCACAAAGAAGCGTTCCCATAGCATCAGCCATGATGAAGCATTGAGTTTCCTCGAAAGGGAACTTTATTAAAGAGCTGTGTTAAAAATAACATGCATTAATGAACTGCAGCAGTAGGCGGAGTCAGAGTATTTAGACTCATTTTGCACCTGCAACATGATTTATGATAAAGTTTCTTCTTAAATAATGACTGAATTAGTTTTTTCTTTCTATTTCCAAATACGTGGTTCAGATCTGAGCTTCAGTTTTACTCTGGAAACCACACTCTCGTTTCTGCGTCTTTAAAGTTGTACATAATTGATTTTTTTTTTTAACTCACTTTGCAACATGAACACTAATTACACACAACATGACTAGTCTGTGTTTGGGGTCTCAGACTGCATGAGTGTGATTAAAAAAAAAAAAAAAAACAGATTAGTAAAATAGAAAAAACAGACTTACTTTAGTTGCAGAGCAGCTGGTGGCTTTACAGGCGAAGACAGAAGTGCAGATAGAAATGATGAACTTGAGCAGAGCGAAAAACAGCAACACTACAGAGAATCCATGAAACTGACCCAAACAAACAGACAAACCAGCAAACAAGTAAATAAATGTGCAAGTAAACAGTTTAGTAAGATACAAATATCATTTGTAGAATAATAATAATAAAAATTATTGACCAGATGTTATGTACACAACTGTAATAGAAATTGTTGTTATAAGGGTTGTTATAGGGGTCAGAATTATAGCGGTAACAAAAGTTACCAAATAGTTACCAAAAAGCCAATCAACACTGAACTGAATACAGAATAATATCTAAGCCTGCAACCACAGTGCTAAACACATTCATTCCCAGCGTGGCTTTTATCTAAAGAGGAAACAGGAAACAGTGTCATCTAACAGAATATATATTATTCTATCATTAAACTTCACATTAAAGTCTGGATCCTGATTGGTCAGAAGTGGTTGGGGAATTCTCTAGAACAGCAGCTCTGGCACTGCTGGAGGCATTTCTATTTATGCTCACAAGAAGTCATCGTTTCCATAGAGTCTTCATGCAAACATTTCACGAAGTTTGGAATTGGAATTCTATTGAAATCTATAATTTCATAATATGAATTAATTTTAAATTAATTCCTATTCAACATTAAATATAATTATAAGTCACTTAAAAAATGTAAAACATTAAAAAAAATTTTTGTAAGTCTATATGTACTTATATCAGTGTATATAAAAGAGTTCTCAGGAAGTGGTTTATGGTTTCCTCATGCTACACCATGAGCAGCAGCTGCTACAGTGCAGTTTCAGATCATTTTTTCTTTCAGTGTGTAGAACAAACATTAATTTGACTAAAGTGAGAATCCTTTTTATTTTATTTTTTCCTAAAACAAGGGAGGTTCTACTTTAAAATGAAAAACAGAAGGAAGTGAAGTTATTAGTAAGCCATGTTTACATACCACGCAGGGATTTTGTTGGTTCACTGAAGCGACTGACAGAGCACCAGATATTATGAACTGTTTCGAAAAAAGAAACACGACTTTTTATCAAGTAACAAAAAAGCAACAGTGAAGGTTATCGGCTTGTATCAGTATTTACTCCATCTTTCCTATATTTTGTTATAACCAGGTACTGAAATTAAACATTTTTTCTCTCTCTCTGCACAATATAAAATATGTTACTGAAGCATTTGGATGGTAGTATCCTGTTAAAAATTAACCTTGGGCTCTTACTTTCTTTACAGATAAAGCCATGCCATGATTAAGCCAATAAACATAAAATAATTAAAAAAAATAAATCAGTAGTTTACAAATGTATTTACAAATTAAAAACCAGAAAAGGTTTGATGAAGTATCATGTGACCTCAATATAAATACACCTGCTTCTTAAGGAACCCAGAATATGTTAGAAAGCATGAAAATAATAAAATAAGTTAAACATGATCAAAACCAAGGAAGTGCATTATTAAAAGATGTTTTAATAACATCTGTAGTAAAACACATCTGTCAGTTTTTGTGCATTGTTTGGAGCAACAATGAAAAAACTAAACAAAATAAATAAATGAATGAATGAATGAATAAATAAATAAATAAATAAATAAATAAATAAATAAATAAATAAATACGTATTTAGAAAAACATCTAAGTAATGTTTAAGTGTTTAAGTAATCAGAGGCATTAATCAGAAACGAAAGCAAAAAGCCAAGCTTACTTCTCAACAGGATGCTACCACCACCACCATGCTTCAACATCATGAGCTATTTTTGTTCATCTAATTGACTTTTGTGTTATCCAGTAATGTGTAAAGTGGTGAGGTTTTATAAATGGCATCAACTTACAACAAGTGATTCACACAGAGCGATACAACGCAGAGCAATAAAACCAGCTATTGAAGAAGTCTAAACAAATACTGAACAGCAAAGTTATGATTGCGATCATTATCTGCACAGTCTGTGGAGAAAAAGAGACGAGATTACAACCTGGAAAAATATGAAATGTTAAGCACTGAAGACATTTTAAAATAAAAGTATTTTTTACGCCCAGTGCTTTGGGCTCGCCTTTCAGATAAGCTGTGCGTTGGGTATCAGCTGGAGCCGTTACAGGGGTCATGATGAGGAGGATTCGACTCGATGAACAGACAGAACCTAAAGAAGTGTTCCATGCTTCCAGGTGGTCTGAGAGAGGTGTTAGCCTCTCGCTGTACTCACCTTGCATAGTGACCTAAAATAGCAAGCTTGCAGGGGCTAACCCAGGAGGGTCAGGTCAACTCAGTACGACTGCTAAACTGCCATTTTGTGCAGCACCACAATGACTTTACCTGTGGGATTGTAGGTCTTCCCTATAAGGCAGATGTGGCCCGACAGGGCCTCACCGAGAATGCAGACTTTCTCCATGCAGCCAGTGAAGGGGAGAAATAGCCTGCAAGCATATTCAACCCTAGCCATTGCTGCATACTGCTGTTCATCAAAGTCTACAATGGCTGAATATTCAGCATTCACTGAGGTGAACAGTCAGCCACAACCTCGACACCTCAGTGTGGAGGTATAGGGACAATGGTAGACATCTGCATGAAGGTGAAAGGTGGTGTGAAGGTAGTCAGAGATTGTCAAGCTCATAGTGGACAACACTAACTTTTCATCATGCCAATCTAAGCTAAGCTTAGCAAGAGAATGTTTGATCACCACAATTCAAATGGTGTTTGCTACTTGTTCAATTCAATGCAATTCAATTTATTTTGCATAGCACCTTTTACAATGAACATTGTCTCAAAGCAGCTTTACAAAAGAAGAAAACAGAGAAAGGGGAGGGTAAAAATGAAAAATAATAATAAAAAATAAAAAATAACTAATTAACTAGAAATACAAAAAAAATATTAAATTCTATAATTAGACTATTTTATCCTATTTTATCCCTAATGAGCAAGCCTGTGGCAACTGTGGCAAGGAAAAACTCCCTGGGATGGAAAGGAAGAAACCTTGAGGGGAACCAGGCTCAGAAGGGAACCATCCTAATTTGGGTGACACTAAACAGTAAATAATGTAACTGTAACTGATTAATGTCCTTTCTACAACAGCAATCAATGACCCATGAGGAACTATTAGGTCAGTGTAGTTTCTAAGGTCATTATAAGCACTGGTTCTTTGCTGTCACGGGCTGACAGAAGAAATGGCAGATCTGTGATGGTGTGAAAGTCCCCAAGTGGCTCTGTCCATGGCTGTCTACTGGTCCACACAGATCCATCCACAGCATCAGTGGGCACTCTGGCCAGGGGTAGGGCAGCAATCGCACTGGAAACTGGCAAACACTGGGAGCTCAGGAGTGGGGTGTATAGCTCGACAGAGAAGGCAGAGAGAGAAAGAGAAAGATGATGTCACATTTCTGATCATGTGACACTTAAAGACAATGTAGAATTATGTGTAAAGTGCAGGCAGGGACTCCGGCAAGACAAGCTATGACAGCATAACTAAAAGGGAGAGCCAGAAGGTCACAGACATGAAGGCTTCCCAGGACATAAAGCATCCAATCACTTCACAGTCAGGAAACCTGAGCGACTTGCGAGGATGGTAAGATGACAGCATCCAAACATCCCAGTCACCAAACACTCTATGACCATGAACCTTCCAGATCTGCTCCTTTACCTAAGAAAACTATATATTAAAAGCTTGACTAAACAAATGTGTCTTCAGCCTAGACTTAAACATTGAGACTGTGTCTGAATCCCGAACACTAATTGAAAGGCTGTTCCATAACTTTGGGTCTTTGAAAGAGAAAGCTCCGCCCCCTGCTGTAGCCTTTGCTACTTGAGGTACTACCAAGTAACCAGCACCCTTTGATCGAAGTAGGTGTGGAGAATCATAAAAGACTAAAAGATCACTCAAATACTGCAGCGCGAGACCATTTAGTGCTTTATAGGTTAGTAACAGTATTTTATAATCAATGCGAAATTTGACTGGGAGCCAATGTAGTGTGGCTAAAATAGGAGTGATGTGTTCATATCTTCTGGTTCTAGTTAGGACACTAGCTGCTGCATTCTGGACTAACTGGAGCTTGTGTATGCTCCTACTGGAACATCCAGACAGTAAGGCATTACAATAATCCAACCTAGAGGTAACAAAAGCATGAACTAGTTTTTCTGCATCATGAAGCGACAACATATTTCTTATCTTAGCAATATTCCTAAGATGGAAGAAGGCTACCCGAGTGATATTATCTACATGAGCTTCGAATGAAAGACCAGAAAGATGAAACCAAAAGACCATCCACCATTACTCTGTAATCAGAAAGCTCACTTCTAACTGCCTGTGGTCCTAGTACAAGCACCTCTGTCTTGTCCGAATTAAGCAGGAGAAAGTTAGTGGCCATCCAATGTCTAATGTCCTTTACACATTCTTCTATCTTAATAAGCTGGTGTCTCTCATCTGACTTAGCTGAAACATATAGCTGTGTGTCATCTGCATAACAGTGGAAGCTAATACCATGTTTACGAATAATTGCACCAAGGGGTAACATGGTGCAAGTGGTGGCTCAAGTGGTTAAGGCTCTGGGTCGTTGACCGGAAGATCAGGGGTCCCAGCACCGCCAAGTTGCCACTGTTGGGCCCTTGAGCAAGGCCCTTAACCCTCTCTGCTCCAGGGGCGCCGTATCATGGCTGACCCTACGCTCTGACCCCAACCTCCAAGGATGGGATATGCGAAGAAAGAATTTCACTGTGCTGTAATGTATATGTGACAAATAAAGGCTGTTTTGTTTCAACATATATAGGGAGAAAAGCAGTGGGCCTAAGACAGAACCTTGTGGAACACCGAACATAACCTTGGTATGCATGGAGAAGTCACCATCTAGATCTACAAACTGATAATGGTCAGTCAAATAAGACCTGAGCCAGGAGAGGGCTGTTCCTTTAACACCAACAACATGTTCTAGTCTATCAAGTAGAACAGTGTGGTCAATGGTGTCAAAAGCTGCACTAAGATCGAGTAACACCAGTAGGGAGACACAACCTTGATCAGAAGCCAGTAACAGGTCATTTACCACTTTAACCAGTGCTGTCTCTGTACTATGATGAGGCCTAAATCCTGACTGATACATTTCATAAATGTTATTTCTATGCAGGTCTGAACATAACTGCTGTGCTGCAGCCTTTTCTAGGATCTTGGAGATAAAGGGCAGGTTTGATATTGGTCTATAGTTAGACAGCTGACAGGGGTCAAGGTCCGGTTTTTTAATCAAGGGTTTGATAACTGCTAGCTTATAAGATTTAGGCACATAGCCAGTGCTTAGAGAAGAATTAATTATTTTTAGAAGAGGCTCAGTAGCTACTGGTAATATCTGTTTAAGGAAAGACGTGGGTAAAGGATCTAGGATGCAGGTAGAAGATTTTGAAGAAGAAATTAGTGAAATTAGATCAGGCTCTTGAAGTGGAGTGAAGCACTCTAAGCTCTGATCAGAAATAGTTATATTATCTAAAGTATTATCTATCAAATAATATGGCTTTAAATGAATAGTCTGAATTTTTTGCCTGATATTGTAAATTTTTTCATTGAAAAAATTCATGAAGTCATTGCTGCTAAATGTAGATGGTGTGCACTTTTCTATAGTGGTTTTACTCCTAGTTAGTTTTGCTACAGTGCTAAATAAAAATTTTGGATTGTTTTTGTTATCTTCGATTAGGGCAGAGAGATATGCTGATCTAGCAGTACTAAGAGAATTTTTGTATCTCAGAAGGCTTTCCTTCCACGCAATCTGGAATACTGCTAATTTAGTTTGATGCCATTTATGCTCTAGTTTCCTAGCTGATTGTTTTAAAGCTCGTGTGTGGTCGTTGTACCATGGTGCTAGTTTCATCTCTTTAATTTTTTTCCTTTTAAGTGGAGATACAGTGTCTAGGGTGTTCCGAAATAATGACTCCAAGTAATCAGTCACCTGGTCAAGTTCTGTAGGGTCAGAAGGTGAACCAATCATGTGTGATAATTCTGGGAGACTATCGGTAAATCTCTCTGCAGTAGCAGACGTAAATATACACTTCATACGGTAACGTGGCAAGTTGTGCATCTCGTGACTAAGACGCATTCTAAATGAAACTAGATAATGATCTGAGATAGCTTCCGACTGTGGAAGAGTGACTATGTTTTCTATATTTAATCTGAATGTAAAAATGAGATCCAGAGTGTGACCTCCATTATGAGTGGGTCCTATTACATTTTGATTAACACCTAATGAATCTAAGATGGATACAACTGCTATTCTCAGAGGGTCTTCTGGCTTATCAAAATGAATGTTGAAGTCTCCTACTATTAATGCTTTGTCTAAAGAAACAACAAGGTTTGAAGTAAAATCTCCAAATTCACTGAGGAATTCAGAGTATGGCCCTGGGGGTCTGTAAATAACAATTAGTGGAATTGACTCTGTGAACTTATTATTAGTACTTGCATACGTTAGGTTAGTATAAAGAACTTTGAATGTGTTGAACTGATGTCTGGGTTTTTGTGTGGTGCTTAGCTTATTATCATGAATAACTGCGACACCTCCTCCCCTACCTGTTAGACGCGGTTGATGTATATAGCTATAGCCAGGCGGACAAGCTTCATTTAATGCTACGTACATTTTGTTTAATCCATGTTTCTGTTAAACAAAGAACACTGAACTCCTGATCAGTTATCAGTTCATTAATAATAAGTGCTTTAGTTGACAGAGATCTTATATTTAACAGTCCTATCTTCAGATCAAAGCTGCTTGCTGTGCATTCACTATTATCTAGTTTTATGTTAATCAGGTTACTAAAACAAATTTTCTGATTGTTAAAACATTTTTGTTTGGTTTGGGGAACAGACACAGTCTCAATGTTATGAACCCTGAGTGACGACTCTTTGCAGCCAGCAGACGGTCGGATTAACCTGCTTGTCTGCTCCCAGGCCCTGGCCCTGGATTGTCACCGATTAACTAGATCTGCTCTAAGACTATGTGCTATGCTGCAAGAAATGAGACCAGCACCCTCCCGAGTGGGATGGACACCGTCCCGCCCTAACAGGTCAGCCTTGCCCTCAAAAGAGCTCCAATTGCCTATAAAGCCCACATTGTTTTCGGAGCACCAACTGGACATCCAGCAGTTCAGCGACCATAACCTGCTGTAAGCTACATCGCCACACCGCATTAGGATGGGGCCAGAGCATACTATGGCATCGGACATCCCCTTTGCTAATTTACACACCTCTACAACATTACTGTTAGTAACCTCAGACTGACGAAGGCATATATCATTAGCTCCTACATGGAAAACTATCTTGGAGAACCTGTGCTTGCCTAGGACCCTAAGATTACCTGCAATGTCCGGCACCCTGGCTCCCGGAATACACATAACCTGTGCTGCTGGAGCCTAGCTAATTTCACATGCCTTAAAATTGAGTCTCCTATAACCAGAGCTCTTTCAGGTTTCTCAGCGGGTGCTTCACTGAGGAGAGCAAACCTGTTGGTCATGTGAAGCAGAGAGGAGTGGTGATTCCATGGGCAAGCCATAGCGTTAGCCTTGGCTGCGCGACTATGCCTCTGAGTCGTCACCCATTCGCCCCGCTGTGAGGGCTCTAATGCCGGAGTTGGGGGGTTACTTACTCCACCTAAGGCATCCAGACTTCCTCCTACAGACACTACACTGCTCTCACCATCACTAACCCTCTCTAGAGTCTGGATGCACACCTCTAAAGCTAATATCTTCTCAGTCAGAGAACTAATTAGCGTACACTTATCACAGGTAAAATTAACACTAATGATGGAGGAAGAATTGCTGAACATCCTGCAGCTCAAACACTGAACCAGCTGAAAGTTAGCCATAATGAATGATCATGTACCTTTCAGTGAATCTATCCTCCGACTGCTTTTTAAAACCCCGGGGGGTTTTTCAAATGAAAAATGCCAACACAGGTAAGAACTTGCGGTAAGCGCTTCAAAAAAACGCTTCAAAAAAACTTGTCCTCATTGAGCTCATCAGAGTCTGATGCAGATAGCATTATATCCTCATCTAGGTCAGCATCCAAGAACGCCACATGCACACTCGAAAACTAGCTGACTGAAAGGTGTAATGAACAGGTATCAAGGTTGCGGCAGAATCAGCGATGAAATGCCAGAAGCAGCAACAGATGACTTTAATGTCATCATGGATGAAAAGAAAAGAGATGTGACTTGGTTGATTCAGTAAATTAGCTCAGGTCAGGATAATCATATTTTCATAAACCATGCATTTTCTGTCAGCAATGACAAGCAGATTCTGCATGCTAGTTTAATGTTAAACTCAATATGATCATAACTCAGTCGTTTTCATATCAGAGGACAGATGAGGTGAACAGTTAGGACACATGGAATGTATCCTTGAATGGATAGATGTGATTGAATGGATAGATGGAGGACAATGTTCTCTATACAGGTTCATCTGAAAAAATTAGAATATCATGAAAAAGATCAATATTTTTTGTCACTCTGTTCAGAAAGTGAAACCCATATATTATATAGATTCATTACACATAGAGTGAAATATTTCAAGCCTTTAATTCTTGAAATTGTGATGATTATGGCTTACAGATAAGGAAAACCCAAAATTCTGTGTCTCAGAAAATTAGAATATTACATAAGATCAATAAAAAAAAGATATTTCAAACAGAAATGTCAGACTTCTGAAAAGTATGTTCATTTCTATGCACTCAATATTTGGTTGGGCCTCCTTTTGCATGAATTACTGCATCAGTGCAGCGTGGCATGGAGGCAATCATCCTGTGGCACTGCTCAGGTGTAATGGAAGCCCAGGTTGCCTTGATAGTGGCCTTCATCTGCATTGTTGGGTCTGGTGTCTCTCATCTTCCTCTTGACAAAACCCCATAGATTCTCTATGGGGTTCAGGTCAGGTGAGTTTGCTGGCCAATCAAGTACAGTAACACCATTGTCATTGAACCAGCTTTTGGTACCTTTGGCAGTGTGGGCAGGTGCCAAGTCCTGCTGGAAAATGAAATCAGCATCCCCATAAAGCTTGTCAGCAGAAGGAAGCATGAAGTGCTCTAAAGGTTCCTGGTAGATGGCTGCGTTGACTGTGGACTTCAGAAAACACAGTGGACCAACACCAGCAGATGACATGACAGCCCAAATCATCAATGACTGTGGAAACTTCACACTGGACTTCAAGCAACATGGATTCTGTGCCTCTCCACTCTTCCTCCAGACTCTGGGACCTTGATTTCCAAATGAAATGCAAAACTTACTTTCGTCTGAAAAGAGGACTTTGAACCACTGAGCAACAGTCCAGTTCTTTCTCTCAGGAGTGGCTTGACATGATGAATGTGACATTTGTAGGCCATGTCTAGGATTCATCTGTGCGTAGTGGCTCCAGCCTCAGTCCCCTTCTTGTGAAGCTCCCCCAAATTCTTAAATGGATTTTGCCTGACAATCCTCTAAAGGCTGCGGTTATCCCTTTTGCTGGTGCATCTTTTCCTACCACACTTTTTCCTTCCACTCAACTTTCTATGAATATGCTTGGATACAGCACTCTGTGAACAACCAGCTTCTTTAGCTATGACCTTTTGTGGCTTACCCTCCTTGTGGAGGGTGTCAATGACTGTCTTCTGGACAACTGTCAAGTCAGCAGTCTTCCCCATGATTGTGTAGCCTACATTGCATGAAAAGGCAGATTTTCATCCCCGTGAATGCCTGATGACCTCTCTAATCACCGGCAGTTATCGACAATTCACAGCCTGGGAAGTTCCTGTTCACAAGTGACAGAAACAGTCGTTATCGTACCAGGGGGTGTATAGGGAGGGAGGTGTGTGTGGAGGTACAAGGTGCGAAATGCGAATTAGCATATGAATGAAACCACCTTGAATGTTCTACAGTACCTACTGGATGAAAGCACAATTTTCAAAACAGAAAGATCACCTGTGATTGGCTGAGACATGTGTTGCTATTGGTCAGTCTGGGCAATTATAATACCGTTTTGAGTAAACCCCTCCCTTTTCCCTTTTGTTTTATATATATATAGAGAGAGAGACATGTTGATTAAATGTAAAAGTTTTATTAAATAGACATATGAAATACAAATACACAAAAAGTAGCCAGAGATTACTGTCATGGCATCACATGTCTTTTTGCTGCCTCAGGGTCGTAGGTTTGCGGTGGCATTCTGTTAGACGGAAGCCCAGTTCACAGACGCAGATGATGCAGTGCTGCATACTTTGGACTGGCTTCTAGTCTCTTCTGCAGCTTAGCACACAGATTGCTGAGCTCCTGGCTGCGGAATGATGTAGGTCTCAAAATTCCCCCCCAAAACTCCATCAACGACACCGTCTTCTTCATCTGACATCATGTCAGTGGTGATTCCCGTCCAGAAGTCCACTTCGTCCACAGCCAGTACTCTTTGCCTCGCCTCCAAGAGCTGAAAACACAATTGTTACATATAATAAGCAACATGTAAATCATTACAGTTTATACTGATGCAACAGAAATAAGTAAAACAAATTTATTTCTAATCTGTCTTACCCTCTTCCTCCTCTGGCGACTCCGGGCTGAGGTCTTATTAGCTGCAACCACATTTGCTAGCTTTGGCTGGCTGTACCGGACATTTCTACGCATGGTCTCATAATATGTCTTGCAGGCAACTAGAAAAAAATGAATGGGTTTTTTAAAAACTACAACCAACCAAACATAACGACACAGATAAATAGCAAAAACAGAATTAAGAACAACAACATGATGACAACAAAATATAATAACACTTTACACTTTATGTGGCTTGGACGAACTTTCGGTCCTAGCTCTGTGTTGAACTCTATGTTGTATGTTTCTGTAGCACCAAATCCTGGAGAAACGTTGTTTCATTTCACTATGTACTGCGTCAACTATACGTGGTTGAAATGACAATAAAGCTTCTTGAATCTAACAACTAAATAACAACAACACAGTGAAAATTACTTACCAACAAAGTCGTTATTATCCAGGCCTTCATCACGCAATTCCTTGCTTATGGACAGTGCTACCACTAAAATGAGGTGACCGTCTCATTATATGGTGAGCTTAATCTGTGGAGGCAAAAAGTACAGAGTTAAAACAACGTGTTTATTTTCTTCTGAAACAACGGAGTGCATGTTAGCCCATATCTTTCATCCGTACCCTTGCTCCGGGTCATAGCGCCTACAGTTTGCCTCAGAGCTGTGTAGCGGACGGACTGCCTCCTACACAATACAAGTAAAAATGCTTTGTTACAAAACTTACACTGGTTCTGGCAAATGAAAGCATGGGTTATGTCATTAGAAGAATTTAGACTTTAGAATTTAGACTGCGATTTTAGGATTGTGCAGTCGCCTCTTTCTCTACAGTTCCTTGGCTAGCCATTGTAAACAGCGAAGAAAATGCAAAGAGCAAAGTAAATATAAAGAGCAGACGTAAAAATGAAGACAGTAAGCGAATTCCAGGAAAGAATAACATCTCTGTTTGTATGTTTTGGTTCTGTGCTTTGTCTCGTGACCTTGTCTGTGATTGGAGGAACATACCGCGTCACCATGACCTAGCACCTGATTGGCCGAGGCTCGTCACATGCGAAGTGACGTAACCAGGAAGAGCTCGGAGAGCATTAAACTGTACAGTGGCGCCTCTGTCTCCATTCCAGCAAACAATCTTGGATGAGGATGACAGAAATGCGATGTTGACCATGTAACATCAAATGTACCCTGAAAATTGTATAACTGAGATTGACTGTTTTGCCAAGACATGCAAAAGGGTAACCCACCATTGACCCTGTAGCAGAACCACAGCTGGCTATTATCAAGAGGTTTATTGTTGTACATGTTGTGTCAAAAGGTAATAATTTAAACATGTCATTGCACAAGTCTCCTGGCCTCACTAAATACTTATACAAGAAAATACTTTTTATTGTATACAACTAACAAAGTCTATAGCAAATGATTACATAAAGTAAAAAAAAACATTTTAAGACAACAGTCTGATCCTAACAGCACTCCTAGACCTCAACTATTGTACATAGTGGCATGACTACAGTAACTTTTTCTGTTGTTTTGCTTAGACTTGTGACTTGTGCAATGACATGTTTAAATTATTACCTTTTGACACAACATGTACAACAATAAACCTCTTGATAATAGCCAGCTGTGGTTCTGCTACAGGGTCAATGGTGGGTTACCCTTTTGCATGTCTTGGCAAAACAGTCAATCTCAGTTATACAATTTTCAGGGTACATTTGATGTTACATGGTCAACATCGCATTTCTGTCATCCTCATCCAAGATTGTTTGCTGGAATGGAGACAGAGGCTCCACTGTACAGTTTAATGCTCTCCGAGCTCTTCCTGGTTACATCACTTCGCATGTGATGAGCCTTGGCCAATCAGGTGCTAGGTCACGGTGACGCGGTATGTTCCTCCAATCACAGACGAGGAAACGAGACAAAGTGCGGAACCAAAACATACAAACAGAGATGTTACTCTTTCCTGGGATTCACTTACCATTTTCATTTTTACCTCCACTCTTTATATTTACCTTGCTCTTGACAATGGCTAGCCAAGGAACTGAAGAGGAAGAGGCGGCTGCACAATCCTAAAATCGTGGTAAGTCTAAATTCTTCTAAAGACATAAGCCATGCTTTCATTTGGCAGAACCAGTGTAAGTTTTGTAACAAAGCATTTTTCCTTGTATTTTGTAGGAGGCAGTCCGTCCGCTACACAACTCTGAGGAAACTGTAGGCGCTATGACCCGGAGCAAGGGTACGGATGAAAGATGTGGGCTAACATGCACTCTGTTGTTTCAGAAGCAAATAAACATTGTTTTAACTCTGTAGCTTCATTAAGCTCGCCATATAATGAGACAGTCACCTCATTTTAGTGGGAGCACTGTCCATAAGCCCAAAATTACACGATGAAGGCCTGGATAAAAAATGTCTTTGTTGGTAAGTAATTTTCACTGTGTTGTTGTTGTTATTTAGTTGTTAGATTCAAGAACCTATATTGTCATTTCAACCACATATAGCTGATGCAGTACATAGTGAAATGAAACAACGTTTCTCCAGGGCCTGGTGCTACAGAAACATAAAACATAGAGTTAAAACACAAGAACAACACAGAGCTAGGGCCGAAAGTTTGTCCAAGCCACATAAAGTGTAAAATGTTATTATATTTTGTTGTCATCATGTTGTTGTTCTTAATTCTGTTTTTGCTGTTTATCTGTGTAGTTTGGTTGGTTGTAGTTTTTAAAAAACCCATTCATTTTTTTCTAGTTGCCTGCAAGACATACTACGAGACCATGCAGAGAGATTTCCGGTACAGCCAGCCAGAGCTAGCAAATGTGGCTGCACCTAATAAGACCTCAGCCCGGAGTCGCCAGAGGAGGAAGAGGGTAAGACAGATTAGAAATAAATTTGTTTTACTTATTTCTGTTGCATCAGTATAAACTGTAATGATATACATGTTGCTTATTATATGTAACAATTGTGTTTTCAACTCTTGGAGGTGGGGCAAAGAGTACTGGCTGTGGACGAAGTGGACTTCTGGAGGGGATGGAGTCTCGGGGTGGATTGTGAGACCTCCATCATTCCGCAGCCAGGAGCTCAGCAATCTGTGTGCTAAGCTGCAAGAGAGACTAGAAGCCAGTTCAAAGTGTGTAGCACTGCATCACCGGCGTCTGTGAACTGGGCTGTCGTCTAACAGAACGCCACCCGCATACCTACGACCCTGAGGCAGCAAAAGACATTTGATGCCAAAAGTGATGCCATGACAATCTCTGGCTACTTTTTGTGTATTTATATTTCATATGTCTATTTAATAAAACTCTTACATTTAATCAACATGTCTCTCCCAAATGTCTGTTTTCCTAATATTTACTATGATCAGTCTGTAATTTTAATGGTAGGTGTATTTGAACAGTGAGAGGCAGAATAACAACATAAAAATCCAGAAAAACACATTTCAGAAAAGTTCTACATTGATTTGCATTTTAATGAGTGAAATAAGTATTTGATCCCCTATCAATCAAAAAGATTTCTGGCTCCCAGCTGTCTTTTATACAGGTAACATGCTGAGATTACAATAGGAGCACTCTCAGGGAGTGCTCTTACTCTCAGCTTGTTAACTGTATGAAAGGCACCTTTCCATAGAAGGAAGCAATCAATCAGATTCCAAACTCTCCATCATGGCCAAGACCAAAGAGCTGTCCATGGATGTCAGGGACAAGATTGTAGACCTACACAAGGCTGGAATGAGCTACAAGACCATCGCCAAGCAGCTTGGTGAGAAGGTGACAACAGTTGATGCGATTATTCCCAAATGGAAGAAACACAAAAGGACTGTCAGTCTTCCTCGGTCTGGGGCTCCATGCAAGATCTCACCTCATGGAGTTTCAATGATCATGAGAACAGCAAGGAATCAGCCCAGAATTACACTGGAGGATTTTGTAAATGATCTCAAGGCAGCTGGGACCATAGTCACCAAGAAAACAATTGGTAACGCACTATGCCGGGAAAGACTGAAATCCAGTAGCGCCCGCAAGGTCCACCTGCTAACTAAAACATGTACAGGCTCATCTGAAGTTTGCCAGTGAACATCTGAATGATTCAGAGGTGAACTGGGTGAAAGTGTTGTGGTCAAATGAGACCAAAATGCAGCTCTTTGGCATCAACTCAACTCGCCGTGTTTGGAGGAGGAGGAATGCTGCCTATGACCCCATGTACACCATCCCCAGGTGACAGGACAACCGCATCACATCAAAGGGACAATGGACGGGGCCATGTATCGTTAAATCTTGGATGAGAACCTCCTTCCCTCAGCCAGGGCATTGAAAATGGGTCGTGGATGGATATTCCAGCCTGACAATGACCCAAAACACACGGCCAAGGCAACAAAGGAGTGGTTCAAAAAGAAGCACATTAAGGTCCTGTAGTGGCCTAGCCAGTCTCCAGACCTTAATCCCATAGAAAATCTGTGGAGGGAGCTGAAGGGTCAGCCACAAAACCTTAATGACTTGGAGAGGATCTGCAAAGAGGAGTGGGCCCAAATTCCTTGAGATGTGAGATGTGTGCAAACCTGGTGGCCAACTACAAGAAATGTCTGACGTCTGTGATTGCCAACAAGAGTTTGCCACCAAGTACTAAGTCATGTTTTGCAAAGGAGTCAAATACTTATTTCACTCAATAAAATGCAAATCAATGTAGAACTTTTTTGAAATGTGTTTTTCTGGATTTATTTGTTGTTATTCTGTATCTCACTGTTCAGATAAACCTACCATTAAAATTACAGACTGATAATTTCTTTGTCAGTGGGCAAACGTACAAAATCAGCAGGGGATCAAATAATTTTTTCCCTCACTGTATAACAAAAGGCAAAAGGGAGGGGTTTACTCAAAACTTCATAAACAATGTTGCCTATCTAATCATCTTACCTAATCTACTGATTATCTGATTATCTAATAATCCTTTCAGTATTAATCACCTTTCATAATAATTAGTCGACAGCTAAACTTATAGCAAATAGATGAAATTAGCACAAAAAAATAGACATAAAATCAGGTAAATTCTGAGTAGGTTGTTAGATGTAAAACCATGTAAGGAACCAGTTGGTTCATTATAGGGAAAAAAGGGAAAAAATATATAAAACCACAAAAATAGAGATGAGCAAAACTGGCTGAGTCATCGTTAGTGGGTTAGTTAGAATTATGCTCTAACTTTTTGCCGTCTGTGGTCTGGCTTTGGCATAAACAACCAGAAGAAAGAAGGGCATAAGCTAGCATATCATATCATATCATGGAGCTGGCTCCACTGAGACCGGAAAACATGTTGGAGAAAATTCAGAATCCTTGAGTTTAGGTGCGAGAAAACCATAACAGTCTTATCTGACATGACACTGACTTGAATGTTCGAGAGAGAGCGTAAGGTCATTTATTAAAAATAAAAGTTAATATAAACTTTATATAATGTACAGAAATTATATCACACCACCTATGTAAATAAGAAGTAACTTACCCAGGTAAGTGGAAAAAATGGTAAAATTCCTTGTGGCAAAAGTAAAAAACAAAACAACAGGTGCCGAGACGGAAGAGTGTTCGGAGAAGACGGAAGTGTGTTTGGTGCCAGGAAAAGCGAGCAAAGTAAAATATTATTGCAGTGGCTGATGTTAAAGGGAGAAAACACTGAATAAATGTAACAGAAAAATATGGACCTAAAAGGGTTAAAGGGCTGGAAGCAATGGAGAATATTTAGAAAATAAAAAATTAAACTAAATTAAAACAAACTGACTAATCATAACCTAAATAAATAAACCCAACTGAAATCACTGTATTTTACCCCTTTTACTTTTACCACATTATCATTATCACATAGGCAACGAGTGAAAACTAGTGAAAATTAGTGAAAAAACTTAAAAAAATAAAATAAGGGTAGCACCCTTTCCTTAAATAATGGTAAAAATCCTCAGGATTCTAAGTAATTGCCAGGCAATCACCATGAACCACACAGGAACAATAAACAAGTACAGAAACATATGGAACATGTAGATGTGGGTTATGTAGGTTAAAATATGTGATAAAATAAATGTGTATTGAAATAAATGTGTTATGTGGTTTAAATAAGTTCTGAAGTCCAGACAGATCGACAACTAATACATGTTAAATTAAAACTTGTGACACATAGGCTGTGTGAAGGCCACAAAAAGGTGGGGCTGTTTTTTAAGGAGAAAAATTAGTTAACCTCAAAACAATCCTGTAATGGTGAGACAACACGCCACTTTGTGCTGGTCCTGCACTTGGATAATGATCTCGGCGACCCTCCGGCTTTTACTCCAGCAGTACCCCTGCATGAGTTTGTGCTCAGCTGATACTGGTGCAGCCACCACCCTGGACACTCGCGGTTTCTTCCTCTGATCCTCACTCAGACAAAAACCCCCCCATTTTGTTCCTAGACCGCTGTATATATCACTACCTCACTTCCTTCCCCAAATTAAATTTCTATTCCTATTCGCTGGCTGTCATGACGTTTAGTTTGGTTTCACTTTCTGCTCTGCCTTTACTGCTCCACCACACTCTCCCCCTCTGGAGAAAACAACTCACAGTTGTTGGAAGAGGTTAGCAAGATTAAAATCCTAGAAACTCTTCATCTTCATTTAATGATTCCTGGAATACTTCACGGAGTTTCTGCTTTTCTTGGGTGTCTCTCTCTTCTGCAGTGGGAAAACACGGTTTTAAATTGCACACGTGGACAGTGCGGACATCTTCCCCAGTGGCCTCCATCGCTACTCTGTAGTTTAACGGGCCCAACTTCTCAGTCACCTGGTAAGGTCCTTTCCATCTTGGGGCTAGTTTGGCACTAAAGTGGTGAAGTGCACTTGACTGGGGAAAATATCTTACCCACACACGGTCTTTCTCTTTGAATACAATTTCTCTTCTCTTTTTGTTGTAGCTTCTCAGTTGTCTCTCTTGAGCTTTTCTGCAACACTCTTTTGCTCTCATCTGCAGCTGAGATAACTGTTCAACAAGGCCATAAGAGAGTGTATCAGGGAGGAGATTCAGGCCATGCAGTACCTTGTCTATTGGTCCTTGTAATTTTCGTCCCAGGTGTAGTTCGGCTGGAGACATTCCAATTGTTTCCTGTACAGCTGAGTTGATGGCAAACCTTAGCTCAGGAAGATACTGGTCCCATTTTTGGTGGTTATCCTCTACATATGCTGCAATCATTTGTTTTAAGGTACGGTTCAACCGTTCTATCAGGTTGGTTTGAGGATGATATGCTGTTGTTGTTTTTTGATTTATCCTCCATTTTGTACAGATCTCTTTGCATACAGCAGAAACAAACTGTGTACCTTGGTCAGACAGAATGCAGTCAGGAACATCCCACCTGGTGAGAATTTCCTTCCTGAGGAGAGATGCGACAGTCTGTGCAGTGGCATTCCGCATGGGGAACAACTCAACCCATCGCGAAAAGTAATCTACAAAGACTAATATATTAGTCTAATAATATTGATCTAATAATATTGATGTTGGTGAGTGCTGTGGGGCAGGGGTCCCATGATGTCTACTCCTAGCATTTCACTTGGTCGTGAGGTAGTGACTTGTTGGAGTTTTCCTGCAGGCTTTTGGTTTTCACCTTTTACAGTCTGGCATTTCACACATCTCTTGACGTGTTGCTTCACGTCTGTCCACATTCCTGGCCAGAAAGCAACATGATGCAGCCTTTTGAAAGTTTTGAAAATTCCTACATGACCACTCAAAGGATGTGAATGATAATGTTGTAGGATGGTTGGGATCACACTTCTGGGAATATACACTCGAAAATGTACTTGGCCACTGGGCAGGTGAGTCTTGTGATATAATTTATCTTCAATTACATCAAACTGCATTTTAAGAAGGTTATCGTCTTTGGCCAGTTCTTGAAATATTTGTGCAATTTCTGCATCATTGTGTTGTTCCTCCCAGATGACAGCAGCAGTGACTGGAAACTCTGGATCTTCTTTCTGGGTGGAATAATGATGACATTCAGGTCTGGAGTGCATGCGGGAAAGGGCATCAGGTGCCATGTTAAGTTTTTCTTTGCGGTATTCCACCACAAAATCAAATCTCTGCAGGTGGAGAGCCCATCGAATCAGTCGGCTGGTAGTCTTAGTGGAATTCATCACCCACTGTAAAGCTGAATGATCAGTAACAATGGTAAATAGTTTGGGTTCAAGATAATGTTGCCATTTTTCTAGTGCCCACACTACTGCCAAGCATTCTTTCTCTGTCACAGAATAGTTTACCTCTGCTTTGTTCAATGTCCTACTCCCAAGGCCGCTGTTTTTCCTTTGGGCCAAAACTGCACCGAGTGCAGTGTCACTGGCATCAGTATAGACCACAAATGGTCATTGCAGATCAGGATGACCTAATATGGGAGGTGAAATTAGACAGGCTTTCAACTGGTCAAAAGCTTCCTGACATTGCTGTGTCCACTGAAATGGGTGACCCTTTTTCTTCAGCGCATTGATAGGTTCAGCGACCTGAGAGAAGTTGTGCACAAACCTGTGGTACCATCCTGAAAGTCCTAGAAAACATTGAACTTCTTTCAGGTTGGCGGGCACAAGGTAAGAACATATGGCTTCCACTTTACTTGGGTCTGCTGTAATGCCTTTGATGTTCACCACATGACCAAGGAATGTCAGTTCCTCCAGACAGAATTTGCTCTTTTTCAGGTTGATGGTTAAACCAGCAGTTTGCAATCTGGAAAGGACAGTTTGGAGATCCTGGAGATGCTGGTTCAGAGATGGGGAGTATACAATGATATCATCAATTTATACAAAACATATTTTCCCTCTCAATTCTCCAAGAACATTTTCCATCAACCTCTGAAATGTTGCTGGAGCATTTTTCAGTCCAAAAGGCATCACATTAAACTGGTATAACCCAGAGGAGGTGATGAAGGCAGTCTTAGATTTGCTTTCAGGGTCCATCGTCACCTGCCAGTAACTACTGTTCAGGTCAATAGTGGAAAAGATAACTGCTCCTGAGAAAGACTCTAAAATCTCAGTGATGTTAGGTAGAGGATAAGCATCTCTCTCAGTGATAGCATTTACCTTATAGTAATCAACACAGAACCTCAAGCTCCCATCCTTCTTCAGGACTAACACCACCGGTGAGGCCCAAGCAGAGTAAGACGGTTCCACTATGCCATTTTCCAGCATTTCTTTAAGTTGTTCCTTTACAACCGCTTGTTTCTCAGGGGTTAGTCGATATGGCCATTGCTTTATGGGAACTGGGTGAGTAGTGTAAATACAATGTTGAAGAACTGTCGTCCTCCCAAGCTGAAGAGCGCTAAAGTGTTGTTTTTCTTCCAGAGGTAAGTGAGCTTCATGAACAGCCATCTCTATCAAGGTTTGGTCATCCAGATAGGTTAATGGTGGTGACGGTGTGAATTGAAATGGAGGAATAGAGCTGAGTCGTGAAAGTGTGTCACAGGGCACTCAGAGCCAGAACACCAGAGGGAGCCAACGCCCGAATATTGACTGTATCTGCCTACTTCCGGTTTATTTGTGTATTTAAGCAGTGTGCTATCTCAGCTCCTATGCGAAGCATTGTTTCTGATTAGTTACTTGCCAAGCCTTGATTTAATCTCTGTTTAGTTTGCCTAGTGTATGACTTTTGCCTGTTCCATATAGACTTCGAGTTTCGGATTGTGTTTCGGTTTTGTTCTCAGTGTTGTTTTCTGGTTTTGACCCTTTTTGCCTCATTTCCTCGACTACAATTTTGCCTACTGTTCATATAATAAATCTGCAAATGGATTCTAACACCCCGGTGTCCGACGAGTCCTTACAGGATGCTTCGCCTGACATGAGTCCAGCAGATATGCAAGCGGCGTTATGGCGACAGGGAGTCCTCATCCATGCATATCAGGCGGAGGTGGATTCACTGAAAGCCGCAAACCAACAACTCCAACAACAGCCACAGGATCAAGCAGCTGCCGCAGCACCAGCACTCACCCCACGCAGTGAATATCCTCGCTTTGAAAGAAGAAGTTCGACGGATCCGACGATCGCTGCCAGGGTTTTCTTCGTCAGTGTGATGACTACTTTGCGCAGCAACTGGAAACTTACGGCAATGAGAGAACCAGGTGCGCTTTCATGTTATCACTGCTAACCGGCAAAGCGCTAGATTGGGCAGCAGCGGTTTGGGATTCAGACCCTCAAGTCAAATTGTCTGCTGATTATTTCGCTAACCTGATCAAAGAGGTGTTCGAATACCCGGCCGGAGGCAAGGACGTTTCCTTACAGCTGCTTAAGTTGCGCCAGGGGGTGGACACAGCTGCGGATTTCGCCATAAAATTCCGCACGTTGGCAGCTCAATCCGGATGGAATGCGATAGCTCTCATGGCGGTGTTTCGCGAGGGGCTCAACCCAGAATTAAAAGCTGAAATGGCATGCCGCGATACCAACGTGACGCTGTCGCAATATATTTCCACCGCCATCTGGCTAGATAACCTGTGCCGCCAACACAGACCTCCAGGCTCCACCTCGCGTTCCATGCCCCGACGTATGATGGAAGTTCATTGTTACAAAGAGGATCTTTCAGAACCCATGCAGCTGGGAAGGGCTCGTGTTACAGAGGAAGAGCGTGAATGACGCATTAAGCTCAACCTCTGCTTCTACTGCGGGAAACCAGGCCACAAAGTGTTCCTATGTCCCGAGAAACCATCCATGTCACAGGTAAAGACTATTAAACGATTGTCCAAAGTTTCTCTTCCGGCTTTCCTGCTCCGTGCTAATTCTCACTTCTTTGTCACAGCATTAATTGACTCTGGCTCGGCGGTCAACCTCATTGACTGTAACCTGGTGCAAGAGCTCCACCTTCCCACTGTCCCATGCACACCTCCTCTAAGAGTGACCGCTATTAATGATCAGCCCATCAGGGGGGCCTCATTTCTCATCAAACACCACCTATTGACTTCCAAATCAGATTATTCCATCGTGAACAACTGTCATTCTTCGTCATCTCTTCTCCGTCCAACCCCATAGTGCTGGGCGTCCCCTGGCTGCAGCTTCATGACCCAGACATTTCCTGGAAGGACAGTGACATCCTAAGGTGGGCCCCTTTCTGTATAAAGAACTGTTTTCAAGACCACACTCCTCGTCCATGCCTTTCTACATCCATAGAAAGCCCAGGATCATCCAATCTGATTTCACTCCCTCAGGAATACTATGACCTACGGGAGGTTTTCAGTAAAGAGAAAGCAACAAGGCTGCCACCACACAGACCATGGGATTGTGTCATAGAACTCCTTCCCAATACCGTGCCACCTAAGAATCGAGTTTACCCTCTCTCTATCCCGGAAAAAAAGGCCATGGAGGAGTACATTGAAGAGGCCCTCGCTGCAGGATATATCCGGCCCTCTACATCTCCGGCTGCGGCGGGTTTCTTCTTTGTGGAAAAAAAGGATGGAGGGCTCCGGCCATGCATAGACTATCGTGGCTTGAACTCTATCACGGTGCTGTACCCCTATCCTCTCCCATTAGTCCCAGCTGCTCTCGAACAACTACAAGGAGCTAAGGTGTTCACTAAACTTGATCTGTGCAGTGCCTATAACCTGATCAGGATAAAGGAGGGAGATGAGTGGAAAACTGCATTTCACACCACGCATGGACACTATGAATATTTAGTCATGCCCTATGGACTCACCAATGCCCCCGCAGTATTTCAGTCTATGATAAATGAAGTGTTCAGAGATATGCTCCACAGTTACGTTATTGCTTATATCGACGACATACTGATTTATTCGGCTGATTTTGAACAACATGTTTCCCATGTTCGAGCTGTGCTCCACCGCCTTGCAGCCCACAACCTCTTCGTGAAGTTGGAGAAGTGTGAATTCCACTGCCCCTCCATTACATTTCTGGGGTATGTGATCTCACAGAAAGGAGTGGAAATGGACCAGTCCAAAGTATCAGCTATCACGTCCTGGCCTGAGCCCACTAATATTAAGGGTCTACAACGATTCCTGGGATTTGCAAACTTTTATCGCCGCTTCATTCGGAACTATAGTACCATAGCCAGCCCATTGACCTCGTTATTAAAAGGTAAACCACAAAAACTAAGATGGACAGACCAAGCCAGAACAGCCTTCCATAAACTCAAGCAAAGCTTCTCTTCTGCCCCCATACTCTGTCACCCACGACCGGATTTACCATTCACAGTGGAGGTGGACGCCTCAAACAGCGGTGTAGGTGCGGTGCTCTCTCAACGCCAGCCAGAGTCTGGTAAGCTACACCCATGTGCCTTCTTTTCCCGTAAGCATACACCGGCAGAATTGAACTATGATGTGGGTAATAAGGAACTTCTCGCTATGAAGGCCGTGCTGGAAGAGTGGAGACATTGGTTGGAGGGGGCCAATCACCCGTTTTTGAATCTAACTGATCACTGTAACCTTGCATATCTCCGTGAAGCTAAATGCCTTAACCCACGCCAAGCCAGGTGGGCCTTGTTCTTCTCACGTTTCAAGTTCTCCGTCACTTATCGTCCCTGATCCAAGAACGGGAAAGCTGACGCTCTCTCCAGAATTCATGAGGTCGTCGAGCCATCTTCACACCCAGACAACATCCTTCCACCCTCTGTCCTTGTAGCCCCCATACACTGGGATATCATGGGTGAGATTGAACAAGCCTACACCTCAGAAGCACTACCCCCAAATTGTCCATGCTCCAAGTGGTATGTGCCCACTGCGCTTCGTCTGAGAGTGATTAGGTGGACCCACGAAAGCCCCAGCACAGCCCACCCAGGCATACATCGAACTACCCAGTTACTGCGCCAGACTTTCTGGTGGTCCTCTCTAAGCCAAGATGTGGAGAAGTTTGTCCGTTCATGCTTAGTCTGTGCCCAATCTCAGACAGGCCGCCACCTGCCTGAAGGCTTGTTAGAACCACTACCCATCCCACACTGTCCCTGGTCACACATTTCCATAGACTTTCTCACAGACCTTCCCGAATCTTAGGGCTTCACGACAATTATGGTCGTTATTGACCGGTTCTCTAAGGCCTGTAAATTAGTCCCATGAAAGGCTTACCCACGTCCATGGAAACCGCCCAAGCCATCTTTCAAAATGTGTTCCGGAATTTTGGCCTCCCTGAGGACATTGTGTCGGATCGGGGCACACAGTTTACCTCCAGAGTGTGGCTGGGGTTTTGTAAACAGTTGGGGATTAAAGTCAGTCTTAGCTCGGGGTATCATCCCCAGTCCAATGGCCAAGCTGAGCATCTTAATCAAGAGCTGGGGAGGTTCCTGAGGGTGTATTGCAGCAGGGAACAGCACCGATGGAGTGAGTTTCTCCCATGGGCCGAATACGCACAGAACTCCTTAATCCACTCCTCGACGGGTTTGACTCCGTTCCAATGTGTACTTGGCTATCAGCCACCATTGTTCCCGTGGTCCGGAGAACCCTCCGACGTCCCCGCGGTGGATGAGTGGTCTAGGAGAAGCCAAGAGGTCTGGGAACGAGCCCATGTCCACCTTCAAAGAGCGATTCATAGACAGGAAATTCAGGCAAATCGCCTGAATCGCCTGGTATGGGGTTCCAGTTCCTTCCAGAGACTCTCATGGAGAAGGGTATAACTTGCTCCCGTATCCAAGATTGCTTTTCCTCTCCAATCTCCAATATGAACGGGTATGACCAACTGTTGAGGTATGGGAACAAACTTATTAGTGTCAGACTTATTGGATGACTTTGTAGGAAGTGAAATTGACAGGGCATTACTGGATGGTGATACTCCATGCTTCAGTGGCTGGAAGGAACTGCTGACTGGATGACTGGGTCGACTGCAGGGAGGAATAGGGTGGACAGTTACCTGGTGGATGCTGTCCTTTACATCTCCAGCACTGGACTGGTGGCCTTTCAACAGCTTGATTGATGGTAGGTCTCTGTGGTTGAGTCATCCGTCCTTCATAGTGTAACTGCTGAACATAATCTTTCTCCAGCTGAAAGCCTAGTTTCACCATCTCATCCACTGTATTTACTCTGCCACGACGTTGGCTGGCTAGGTAAGGCTCAATGTTTTTGAGAATCATTTTTACTAGCTCACTCTCCATTAGGGAGTGCTGCCACCATTTGCACAGTGCTCTGTATGAGAAAGCAAAGTCTCTGATTGATTCCTTTTCTGCCTGTGTTCTATTTCGGACCCTCTCCGCCAGCTCATCTTCATAGTCCTCAGAGAGGAAGGCTGAGAAGAAAGCAGTTTCAAACTTGTTCCAGGTAGTAATAGAAGATCGCACAACTTCCCACCAATCACGTGCCATGCCATATAGGACAGTGCGGAAGGTAGCCAAGAGGACAGCATCAGTCAGAAGATGTAAGGCCAAAAAGTCCTGACAGCAAGCTAGATATAACAAGGGATCAGTATCATCTGAAAGTCTTCCAAATGTTGGAAAAGTTAGTTTCAAATGATCACTTTTGACAGCAAGCAGTGGGAGTGTCAATGGAGCAATCACTGAAGGAGCAGACGAAAGACTGGTTCCGGGTGTCGATACTGGTGAGGTCTTTGAAAGGTCTGCCACTTGCTTTTCATGTGTTTTGAAATATTTCCTCATTTCCAAATGAAGATCCTTTAGGTGGTCTCTGATGACATCTAGTTGAGTGCTACAGTGCTGAATCTCATTGGAAAGGTTTTCATGAATCTTCCCACATTCTTGTGTAGCTCGAATATCCTTTTGTAATTCCACCTGAACCTCTTCGACCATGAAGCGAACCTCTGAAATTAAGGTAATTTCACTTCTCTGGACTTCTTCTGTCACCATCACCTTCAGGGCTTTTGTCAGTTGATCTGTGCTTTCTCCCTCATCTCGTCTCCATGCAGTTACCGTATCCAAGATTTTCTGATGGTTGTATTCCACGTTTGCAGCCAGTGTTGCAAGCTTTTCCTCATGTAAAGAAATGGATTTTGCAGATTCTTGGGTAAGTTCTTTCACAGCTTTTTCTTGCTGTTTTATGCAGTCAATTAACTGATCCCAGTTTCCTTGAACATGGGCAGTGAGCTGATGGATTTCTCTTCCTGGAGTAGGCAGGTAGCCAGGGAGGTCATGCTGCATCACTGAGGAGTGGGTGGTACACTGTGGCTCACCTCAGTGAGCACTGAGGAGCACTGGTACACAGTTGCATTGGGTCAGGCTCACATGAAGGACTGCCACATGGAGGTGTGGTGGAAAAATGCACTTGGGACCTGGGGTGGGGCGCAAGGTGTGTGGGTGTGGAGTGATAGCTGGGAACCTGAATAGGTGGAGGAAATTGTCTTTGTTGCATGGGTGGCCAATGAGGAGTGTCTATGTCTGGGAGATCAATTTCCACAGAAGTTGAAGGGGAAAGGGGAGTAGAGGTCATGTTTGTATTGTGTAAATGTGTGGGCAATATGAAATGTTGGGCAAATAAAATCAAAAAAGAAATACTGGAATGTATGGGTTTGTTTGGGGGGCAACAGGACAAGATTTATAAGATTGTAAACAATATGTTCAAAATTTACAAGATGTTTAAAGTTTTCCCCAACACAAAACACCACACAGTTTAACCCAGTAAACACATTAAACATTAAACCCAGTAATTCAAGTTCACATTCAAATTCAAGTCTTTCAGTTCATGCACTTCTTTTTCTTTTTTTTTTTTAGTTCAAGTCCCTGTTCAGGCACCACTTCTGTAATGGTGGAGACATCCAATTGAACATTTTAACTAAAATAATACTAGTTTGGGCGCCAGACAGGGGTTAGCCTGTCAAAATAATTAAATGATTAACCAATTAACCCAGATTGTCGTCAAATGCCACCTATTACATACAAGATTATAATAGTAACCATAGATATGTAAAAAAAGAGAAATAAATGCACATAGAAGGAAAATGTCAGTTTAAGGTTTGCATATGTTTTTTGGGGAAACTATACATCATACATTCAACCACAATTAAACAAAAAAAAACAAAAACACAAAAACTAAACAAAACCATCAAACCCTCCAAAAAAACAATCTGCGGTGATTGCGAGGTTTCTGTATTCACAGCAGCAGTTTCGAGCCTCCGGTGCTCGATTAGTTACAGTTCCGACCCGAGGATCAAAAAAAAGGAAACACAAACAAGATTAGATCCAGTCAGTCTCTTATTAAGGAAAACAAAGGGCTATGACGTGAAAGAGAAAAGAAATCAAAAATACTCACATTAAGGGGAGTTTGTTGCGGTATGCAAGTGACAAATATGTGTGTGTGTGTGTGTGCATGGCAAACCGTGGGCCATCCAACCGGCAGCGTTGGCTTGGGAACTCGGGACAGAGTTTCACACAGCAGATCTGGAGTGGATCTTCATCAGGGAAAGAAGGCATCCAGGTAAAGGCACTTCCCATTCACTCCTGAGACAACACGTCACTTTGTGCTGGTCCTGCGCTCGGATAATGATCTCGGTGACCCTCCAGCTTTTACTCCAGCAGTACCCCTGCATGAGTTTGTGCTCAGCTGATACTGGTGCAGCCACCACCCTGGACACTCGCAGTCTCTTCCTCTGATCCTCACTCAGACAAAAAAACCCCCATTTTGTTCCTAGACCGCTGTATATATCACTACCTCACTTCCTTCCCCAAATTAAATTCCCATTCCTATTCGCTGGCCGTCATGATGTTTAGTTTGGTTTCACTTTCCGCTCCGCCTTTACTGCTCCGCCACAATCCATAGAAAAAATTGAGCTCAGCAAGTTTAGGTAGCTGGGCTAGAAGGTATATATACTGGGGGATTGGTGAATGGGGGTGCACTTGACCGCATTGATTCATGAATCTGTGTATTTGAGTGTCAGTTTTTCTGTGATAATTTTTCAATAAAACCGGTTGCTTTATCTCATCCAAACCTGGAGGAGTTCTTTATTTCTTTGTTTTTTCCTGCATTTTTGATCTGAACTATAAGATCTTTGATAATATTGGTAATTGAAAAAGGCTCCAGGACCACTCTGAAGTGTCCACCCGGAGAGGGGCTCTGGGTTCTGACAAGTGGACGGGCGAGGGCCTCTTCGATATACTCCTCCATCACCTGTTTTTTGGGGAGTGACAGGGGGTAGACACGATTCTGGGCGGTGTTCTGTTGGGAAGAAGCTCAATAGCACAGTCCCAGAGTTGATGTAGGGGTAGCTTGGTAGCTTTTTCTTTGCTGAAAACCTCCTAGAACTGGTATTCGTCAGGAAGATTAACTTTGAGGGGTGATTCTGGGCTCTCTATGGATGTGGATAAACACAGGCAGGTTACATAATCTTTAAAACAGTTCTTTTTCCAGAAAGTGGACGATTTTGATGGTGGCAGCACGTATGGATGCAACAGCTCCTGGCTCTCGCTTTTGGTGTGTTTTTGTTTGTTTTTTTGTGTGTTTTTCATCTGTTGCTTCTATGAAGCGCAATTATAGCCATCAGGACTTACTGGACATTGGATTTCAGCACAAGATTGCAGTCACACACGACTTTCATCGCACTCACAACATTCCAGTGGACATCGCCAGACCACTGGGATCCCCCTGGATTGTTGTTGGCCATGGCAGATGGTGCAGACGGCGTCGGGAGAGGAAACAAAAGCGGGGCTGCCGGGCCGGCCTTCTTGCGAGACTTAGAAAACAACCACACAAGCCTCCGCTACCAAGTATGTTTCTCACCAACACAAGATCCATGGCTCACAAAATGGACGAATTGGAGCTACATATTGCCAGAGATCGCTACATCCGCTACTGCTGTATTATGATCACATCTGTGACCTGCTTCACCTGCGAATCCCCGACGCAGCAGTGCAGCTAGCTAGCCGCACTCTTCACCGCTGGGATAGAAACAAAGACTCTGGTAAGAGCAGAGGAGGGGATATGTGTATATATGTACACAATGACTGGTCAAACAACAGTATAATCATAGACAGCCACTGCTCTCCAGACCTAGAGTTCATGGTTGTTAAACGCCCGTTCTCTTTACCAAGAGAGCTAACAGTAGTGATTGTCACCGCAATTTATATACCACCCGACGCTAAATTTAATATAGCTCTTGCTCTCCTACTAGACGCCGTAAATAAACAGCAGCGAGCCCACCCCGACGGCGTACACATTATAGCAGGAGATTTTAATCAGGCAGAACTCAAAACTGTACTCCCACACTTCTTCCAACATGTAAATTGCTCGACCAGAGGGGAAAACACAATTGATAATGTGTACACCAACATCAAACATGCATATAGAGCCACCCCTCTCCCTCACCTAGGCCAGTCAGATCATCTCTCTCTGCTCCTTACTCCAGCATATATCTCTCTCAGAAGGAGAACAACACCACTCACAAGGACTGTGACTACATCCTCACTTCCTCAGCTCCAGGACTGTTTTGCATACACTGACTGGGATGTTTTTGAACATCATGACCTGGCTGTTCACACTGAGGCTATGCTGGTCTACATCAAGTACTGTATGGACAACATCACAGTGAATAAAATCATCCGGGTTTTTTCCAACCAGAAACCCTGGATGACTAGACAAGTCCACAAGCTCCTTAAAGACTGTGATGTGGCCTTTAGGTCGGGTGATGGAGCTCTTTACAGTGCTTCCAGAGCCAACCTGAAGAGAGGAATTAAGGAGGCAAAGAGGGATTACAAAAGGAGGGTAGAGGATCACTTCATAGATGGCAACCCAAGACAGGTATGGCAGGGACTCCAGCACTTAACCAACTTCAGAGGCAGCAGTGATGCAGCTGGGAACAGCTCAGCCTCACTGGCAGAGTAGCTGAACTGCTTTTTTGCTCGCTTCAACACACCACAGCGGCACAAAGCCACACCACCTCAGCCCAGGAGCACAAAGTGAGGCAGGTGCTCAGAGCAGTGAACCCACAGAAAGCTGCTGGCCCTGATGGCATTCCTGGGAAGGTGCTCAAGGGGTGTGCTGACCAGCTCTCAGGAGTCCTCACCAACCTCTTCAACCTTTCCCTGACACAAGCCTCAATCCCATCCTGCTTGAAATCATCCACAATTATCCTCATATCTAAGAAACCAGCCACAGATAGCCTCAATGGCTATCGCCCCATCACCCTCACTCCTGTCATCATGAAGTGCTTCGAGAGGCTGGTCCTACAGCACCTGAAGACCTGCCTCCCCTCCACCTTTGATGCACATCAGTTTGCCTACAGAGCAAACAGATCAACTGAGGACGCAATAGCCATAGCTCTTCATAATGCACTGAGCCATCTGGAACATCAGGAGAACTATGTGAGGACGCTTTTCATTGATTACAGCTCAGCATTTAACACAATCAAACCAGACATCCTCTTCAATAAACTGATAGACCTGGGCCTCCCTTCACTCACCTGCGCTTGGATCAGAGACTTCCTGACCAACCGCCCTCAGAATGTTAAACTTGGGCCTCACATCTCCTCCACCCGCACACTCAGCATCGGCTACCCTCAGGGGTGTGTGCTGAGTCCATTGCTGTACTTCCTCTACACATGCGATTGCTGCCAAGCCCATCATCAGAACGCCATCATCAAGTTTGCTGATGATACCACAGTGGTGGGTCTGATCACAAGGGGGGATGAGGCTGCCTATAGGGATGAGATCCTGAGACTGTCAGAGTGGTGTTCAGCGAACAACCTGGCACTGAACACCACCAAAACAAAAGAAAACATCCTTGACTTCAGAAGGCAGAGAGCAGACCCCGCTCCCCTCTACATTAATGGAGATTGTGTTGAGAGGGTTCAGACATTTAAATTCCTTGGCACCATCATCTCTGAAGATCTCACATGGTCTGCCAACACCACAGCAACCATCAAAAAGGCTCAGCAGCGCCTTCACTTCCTGAGAGTACTGAAGAAGAACAATCTGAGGGAGAAGCTGCTGGAGACCTTCTACCACTCTGTGGTGGAGAGCCTACTGATGTACTGTATATCAGTATGGTATGGCAGCTGCACTGAGGCAGACAAGAAGGGAATACAGAGAATAATTAACACCGCACAGAGGATCATCAGCTGCCCCCTTCCCTCCCTGAAGGATGACTCCCGCTGCCTAAACAGAGCTCAGAACATTGCAAAAGACCACTCGCACCCTGGTTCCCACCTGTTCTGTGTAGGCGCTACAGGTGCATCAAAACCCGAACAAACAGACTCAAGAATAGCTTTTTCCCCAGAGCTATAATCACACTGAACACACACACGCACTAACCCCCCCCCCAGGCCCCCCCACCCCAGCACAACTTTTCCACTCAGTGTTCTACCAGTGCAATATCACTAATACCTCAGTGAAATATTAGGCAATTTTCACTCAGTGTAATATGTGTATTTTACCGGTACAATGTTCTACTTAATGCAACATGTATATTCTACCAGTGCAATAACTCTAATATTTCAGTGCAATATTTCTACAATATTTTATTCTATTTTATTCCATTTATTTTATTTTAATTATTTGTTTTTTTTCTTTCTGTACCTATGCACCTCAAGCAGAAGCTCTACTATTTCGTTGTATATTGTGTAAGATGACAATAAAGACATTCTATTCTATTCTATTCTATTCTTAACTCCCCCTCCTTCCAAGTGATATCGGGATTGGGATGCTGGAGCCAGGGGAGGCCCAGAATGACCAGATTGGAAAGCAATGAGATGACAAAGAAGCTCAGCTTTTCGTGGTGAAATAGTCCAATCTGGACGTCCAGGAGTCATGTGCGGTGAGTCAAGAGGCCCTCGCCGATAGGTTGGTCATTAATGGCGGTCACTCGTAAAGGCGGTGTGCATGGGATGGTGAGTATGTTGTGTGCCCACACCACGCTGATGTCGATCAGGTTGACTGCAGACCCAGAGTCAATTAGCGCTATGACAGAAAAGCAAGAGTCATTGTGAAGAAAAAAGGCAGGGAGAGAAACTTTAGATGACAGCTTAACAACCTCTACCTGAGATGTGGTAGGCTTCTCCGGGCAGTGAAACACACAGTGACCAGGTTTTCCACAGTAGAAACATAAGTGCAGCTGGGTACAGCATGTGCGTTCCTCCTCTGAGACACGGGACCTCTCCAGTTGCATGGGCTCAGCTGTATCGTCTCTGGGAACAGGATATTCCACCATTCAGTGGGGCATGGAACAGAGCGAGGTGGTTGGAGGGCGGTGCTGGCGACGGAGATTGTCGAGGCAGATGGCCAAAGCGATGTACTGAGACAGCGTAATGTTTGTCTCGCGGCATGCCATCTCTGCTTTCAGGTCCTGATTGAGCACTTCACGAAAAACTGCCATCACACATCATTCCACCCCGACTGCGGCACTAGCATGCGGAACTTAATTGCAAAATCTGCCGCAGTGTCCGACCCCTGGCATAATTCCAACAGCTGAACAGAAATGTCCTTAGCCCCAGCTGGGCACTCGAAGTCTTCCTTGATCAAATTGGTGAAGTAATCCACAGAAGTCTTGACTGGGGGATCTGAGTCAAAAAGCCTTGGCTGCGGTCAGCGGATCCGGGGTAACTCGTGGTAGTGGCGCGGGAGCTGTGGTGGCTGCAGATGGTTGCTGTTGGAGCTGGGCGTTGGCGTCTTGGAGCTCAGCCACCTGATCCTGATACACATGGACCATATGTCCTAGGCGGATAACGGTGGCACGAAGATCTGCTGGATTCTCAACAGGCATAGTATCCTGTAATGAAGCACTCAAGGCAGCAGGATCAGAATCCATAAGTGCAGATCTTTATTCGGAAACGACAGGCAAAAAAGCGCAACGATAAGGCAGGCAAAAAGTCAAAAACTGAAACTCTTAGTCAAAATAGGGCAGGCAAGGATCATACACAGTAGCAATCTCAAAATAGTAAATTAAGGCTTGGTACATACTCTAGGAGATGATACTACGAGTAGAACAAAGGCAAGCATGCTGTTTAAATAGCCAACAAACACCAGAAGAAAGTTCTAGATGTTAATATTCAGGGGAGGGCTCCCTCTGGTGTACAGGTTCTGCATGCATTGCTTCAGTGAGATTGTGTGACAATCTTGCATCCTGTGTACCAAATAAGTAATGTATCTATTGTGTTATCAATTTTCCCAGAAGTAAAGATTACAGATGGTTATTCCTACCCTGCTATAATACAGTGTTGGAGGCATAGAAATGATCAATTTTTGGTATTTGTGATGCACCGAAAATTAATTTAATTTAATTTGTTCATTAACTAAGAGTGATTGTTTATGCATGAGAGACAATTTTTAAAGTAATGATTAACATTTTCATATAATCTTTATAAAAAATTATAAAATTATATTACATATTATTTTTGTGAAAATAGTGATTCAACACACGGTTTAAAAAAGCTTTTTGCTTAGTCTATTCCAATCACCTACGGTGTGGTGGATGTGTCTCTGACAAATGTACTGTGCAACAAGTGATTTATTTCACATTTTCAGATACAGCAGTTAGTTTAAAATAAAAGTTTGTTTAACAGTGGAATTTGAGTCTTACATTATTTAAATTGTATTCACACACAAAACATTTACACAGACTTTATAAAATGATTCTCTCAAGTCTTGGTGATCGGTCCCTATTAAACAATAAAGAAAGTAAGACATATGTTTATATAAACTACTCTTTTTGAATTTATCATTATAATCAACTTCATTATTTCCTTGATTTTGTATTACCATAGTCCCTAAATGTATGTAAATGCAGGAAATGGAATTCAAGTCAAAAACATTGTCTCCCATTTTGTGTTCCCCCACTTCTCGAAACCAAAGTTACACCCTTGGTCATACTGATGCACATATCATAGAAATAGACAAACATTTAGAAGTTACTGCATTTGGAAAGTTTATTTTTAATTGTTGTTTACTTGTTAATCATACAATTAAACATTATAGAACAGTTTAACTGCTATTGCCATCTGTAATGTTGCACTGTCATTTTACAGCAAATGCTTTCATTTATCTTACTCTTCAGTGAGAAGCTAACTACATTTCATCATCTTAGAAAATGTAAACTGCACAATGACAATAGAGTCGAAGCAGAATACAGGGTTAAAGTTCAATGCTACATAAATGCTAATTTATTCAGAGGTGATTTTTAGACATGAAGCTGAAACAGGAAGTAAGATTTGTCTGCAAAAGTAGGGCAAGTTTCAGAAAAGAACTAAACCACAGTAGGTGATTACAGGTGGTTGTTATGGATCTTGGTTGAAGTAGTAATCAGGATTGTTCATCTGCAATGTGTACATCACCTCTGTAGTCACCGCCTGTGAAAACGTCGGCTGTAATAGACAGATTGAGTGAAACACACACACACAATTTCATTATTTATGCTTTATATACATGACTTGAGTTTGAGGGTGGCAAGAATGTTTAGACAAGAAATGTTTCTCAGATTATATATATATGAAGAGTTTATTTGTAAAAACAGATAACTCCGTTTTTTTTAAACTTCAGAAATCAATCATGTTTTTTTTTATTGTGCATTCCAAGTAAGATCAATAAAACTGGAGTTGGGTTGTTTTGATTAAGTAATAAAAAGTCTGTAAAAGTCTGTTTATATATATAGAGTATATATAATACCCGATTTTGGCTCCATGCTCTCCACCAGTTTCTCACATTGCTGTTGGGGAACTTTATATCACTCTTGATATATCATGGATTGTAACTGAGACATGCCTCTATTTTTCCAACTCCACCCACACATGCATAATTTTTAAATAACATCTAACTTAAGTGAACCCTAAGTATGCTTAAAAGAGATTAAAATGAACAAGTGCACTTTTTTAATCACACTAGAATGCTTAATAACTTCACCAAGTTATGTATGTACCCTGTTTCCCTGAGAAGGGATTGAGACACTGCATCAAGGCTGACACTATAGGAATGTTTTTATGTGGAAGTTGAGTCTGAAGCTCTGTGTGAAATCATGGTGATTTATCAGCTCATGTGATGAAGCAGAGTGTTCTAGAAAGACCATAAAAGGGCATCTACAAATGCCCCTAGTCAGGGTGCTGGACAAGGCAATACGCCTAGTGGAGCGAGTTGTAATCCCTACAGGTGAATCCACAGAGTGCACCTCATGAGAGTAGGAGAAAATTACCACTACCCATCACACGGTGCTGCTTGAAGACCAGATTGCTTTTGTTGTGGTTGCCAAAGCAGATGAAAAGGAGGACCTATGTCTTGTGCTCAAGCAATAGGCCTAAGTCCCAAGAACCTGAACTGGGCACAGCAGGTGCAGTCTCTTCTGCTCCCCCAACTTGTGGGGCAGAGGGCAGAAGGCCTGCAGACAAGCCGGATGGCCGCTGTCAGAAACTCCGCAGACTCCACTGGCTCAAAGGGGACTTGAAGAAGCCACTCCAGGACCACTTAGTGGTCATAGGAGGGGAGACATGGTCTACTGGTAAGCCTTAGCTGTCTGGCACTATGCAGGAGGTGAGAGACCAGACAACAGGCACGTGACTCGCAGCAATGGCTGCCATGTATACCTCAATGTAGAGGGTGATAGGCCCAAAAGAGGCATGTCTGCAGGAACTCTAGCACTGTACTAATAGGTCAGTAAACTACATCTGGATGACACTGATTACATCAGAAGCAAAAGTTTGGAGAATGGAATCTAGGAACTGGTCCCCCTCAGGGGCCAGAACAGAGGTTCTAAATCTCAGGGCAGGTGCAGAGAATCAGGTGTGGAGCACCACCCAGAAGGGAAAAGAGAAAGGCCCAGGACACAGTGGATCGACTCCTAAGAGGTGCCTGGCCAGAAATTGCCATATGCATTCCACCACCTACGGGTGGAAATGCCATTCCCCAGGCCTCAGCCCCTGCCTCAGCAGGAAGCTTGCTTTCCGATCATGTTATCTAAAGTGTCAAAAGATCTCAGTTACAGAAATCTGGTCTCTACCTAGGGCCAGATCTGGTGCACCAACCTGAACAGGGGGCGTAAACACAGACCACCCTAATGATTGAATTAGGTGACCTTCAAAGAAGGGCATCTTCGTCGAAAGATACATGTGACAAGGGCATGCCCTAAGAGTGGGACCCTAGGTGAGAAACCGGGGTCTGTCCATATAAGAAGGGTACGAAGCTCATGGGGCATAAGCCAAGTTGATTTTGTGTGCTCTGCAGTCATCTTCTGTGGTGAAGAAACTAAATGGCAGGTAGTTGGGTGCCAATGATGCATTGGGTGGCTTTCACCACCCTTTGCCGTGATTTCTTTTGACACACTGTGGAGCTGCCATACCACACTGTGATGGAGCTCATCAGGATGCTCTCAATAATGCAGAGGTAAAATTTGGTCAGGGTCTTGGGGGATGAACTATTTTTTGTCTTCTCAAGAAAGTAAAGACGCTGTTGTGCCCTCCGAACCAGTTGAGTTGAGGTGTTCTGATGCCAAGACAGATCCTCAGAGATGTGGATGCCCAGGAACTTAAAGCTGGAGACCCGCTCTACTTTAGACCCATTGATGTAGATAGGGGAGTGTCTGCTGCTGTTAGATTTCTGGAAGTCCACAATGAGTTCTTTGGTATTTGTGACATGAAGGGTGAGGTTGTTCATGGAACACCATGCTGACAGGCTTTGGATCTCCTCCCTGTAGGCTGATTCATCGTTGTTGCTGATTCATCCAACAACTGTGGTATTATCTGCAAATTTGATGAAGATGTTGGAGTTATGCCGCGGAACACAGTCATGGGTGAACAGGGAGTAGAACACTGGGCTCACCGCTATTTGTTAGGAAGTTTATAATCCAACTGCATAAGGATGTGCAGATACCCAGGTCACTGACCTTAGCGATTAGTTTACTAGGGACAATTATATTAAAAGTAGAGCTGAAGTCAATGAACATCTGAATGTATGTATTTTTATTGCCCACATGGGTAAGAGAGATAGATGAATAGCAGTGGAAATGGCATCCTCTGTTGACCTATTTGGGCTGTACACAAAATGGTGTGGGTTCAGTGTAGGTGAGAGACATGCTATGAGGTGACTTAGAACCAGCTTCTCAAAGCATTTCATAACAATGAGGGTGAGTGCAACAGGGCGGAAATCATTCAGGCACTTTTCAGAAGAATGCTTGGGCACTGGTATAATGATTATAGTCTTCAGACATGTGGTAACAGTGGCCTGGGCCAGTGACAGGTCGAAAATGTCAGGGAAGACTTGTGCTAGTTGGTCAGCACAAGTCCTGAGGCCGGCAAGAGGGCGGGTGTCTGTGCTAGGCTAAAAACAAACCTTAGATGGCCAGCACTTCCCTCCATACTTTTGTCCAGTGTCTGCTCCTATGAAAATAAACTGGACTACATCTAACTCCAGTGAACTACACGGCGTGAGTACAGAGACTGCTGCATTTTTGTTTTTATGGAGATGTGGCTCAGCAACAGAGTTCCAGGCACCGCCATTCAGCTAGCCAGGCCAACTGTGTTTGATGAGAGAAATGCAGCTCTGTGTGGTAAGATTCGTGGTGGTGGCTTGTGTATCTACATCAACATGGAATGGTGCAAGAACTATGTGCTTGTTTCTATTCACTGTTCGCTAGTGGAGTTTGTGACTGTTAGATGCAGACCATTTTATTTACCATGGGAACTAACCACAATATTCATTGTCGAAGTTTACATAACCCCCAGCGCTAATGCTAAAGAGGCTCTTTGTAAGCTCTACAGGAGCTATTAGTGAGCTGCAGAATACACACCCCAATGGACTGTTTATTATCGCCATAGATTTCAACCATGCAAATCTCAAGTCTGTTCTCCCAAAATTCCATCAGCATGTGGACTTTGCGATGAGAGGGGCGAACACACTGGATCTTGTTTACACAAACATTCTCAGCGCATACCATATGAAGCCCCATCCCCACCTCGGCTACTCAGACCACATATCTGTTAGGCTAATTCCAGCATACAGACCACTAGTCAAGTGAAATCAAGTCAAGAAACTTTTATTGTCATTTCAACCACATATAGCTGACACAGTACATAGTGAAATGAAACAGCGTTTCTTCAGGACCCTGGTGCTACATAAACATACAACATAAAATTACAACCACACAGAACTAGGACAATAATTTCCACATAAAGTGCAAAGTGTGCAACTAGGTGCAAACAGAGCAAAGACAAGACAGTTAAAAAACAGGAAGTATAAAAAACAGCTATATATGGTTGAAATGACAATAAAGCTCCTTTGACTTTGACTTGTAGCTGTTGCTGTAGTGAGGAAATGCCCCTCTCTGGCCATACCTTCATCATCTTCACTGATGGTTTCACACATTTGATGAGTGGTGTGTTTTTGGGTAGCATGAGCAGAGAGGTGATCAGACTGACCCAAGTGGGGGAGGGAAATGGCCCTGTATGCCTCAGCAATGTTAGTGTAAACATGGTCCAGTGTGTTGTCCCCTCTAGTAGTGCAGGGACATGCTGATGAAATTTGGGAATTACAGATCTTAAGTTGGAGTGGTTGAAGTCCCCAGCAACAATAATAGCTCCACCGGGATGTGTGGCCTGTTGCTAGCTAATAGCTGCATGCACTCTCTCTGCCGGGTGAGCTGGAGTGGAGATCTGTGGTGTTTTGGTGATTTCCAAAGGGAGTTGAAAGATCAGTAAATTATCATTTATCCAGTTTTGACCGATGTTCAACAATGCTTGTTGGCTGTATGAGATAAATGCAAGGGTATTCTCAAGTAATAAACTTACAACTAGTAAAGAAATAATTACTAAATCGCAAAATCTGGGGAGACGCTGAGCCTCGCATTGTGCATGTGCCACCATCTTGGTCTTGGTCTTCACACAGAACCCATTATGGTGTACCCAGCAGAAGCTTTTACACTGCCAAGCCATCTGAGAGAGGTGTTAGCCTCTCGCTGTTCTCACCTCGCATAGTGCCCTGAAACAGCAAGTTTGCAGGGGCTGACCCAGGAGGTGGCAACACATAAAGAGCAGGAGCATAGGTGGTCATGGATGAACCCCGAAGCACCAGAGGTGGCAGGGTAGGCAGCAGTGGAAAAGGCGCTAAAGGGGAATCCCAGAGAACCCTAGCCCTCAGGCATTAGGATTCTGGCCCACATGTCCACCTGGGGGGATCTGCCCCTAAGTGCTGGACAGCCACCCAGATTTTATATGGGGTGGCTCAGGCTGAAATGCTAGCCTTCTTTTCCTGCCTCAGCAGGCCAGGCTGGGGCTGGTGGGTACTGGCCTAGCCCTAGCTCCTCACTGCGGCAAAGGAAGAACAGGCCCTTAGGAGACACCAAGACATCTAAAATAAAAGTTTGTACCTTCCTTTTATCTCTGTTAGATTGCCTCTCTGTGCCAACTAAATGCAGTCATGAAACAGCCGATGGCATGTGAGCGAGAGCAGAGTTCACGGAGAGAAAAAGTTTCCAGCGCACACAGCCGGCTCCCTCAAGAGGCACACATGCATGCTCCTCTATCAAACAAACACCGCAGAAAAAGTGCGAGTCATCCTCCGAAATGTAGCAGGGCACAGATGCACACACTTTCTGAACATGCCATCTTTCCTAATCTTTTATATACTGTATATTTTCTAGTCTAGACAGACAGGACAAACAATGGACACAAACATACACAGAGCACTTTCGGAAGACAAAAGAAGCTGTAGCAATGTGACATAGATGCCTTTTTATGGTCTTTCTGGCGCACTCCACTTCATCACATGACCTACCCGAGCTGATAACAATTTCCACATAGAAGAGTTCCCATAGTGTCAGCTATGATGCAGCACTGAGTTTCCTCGAAAGCGAACTTTATTAAAGAGCTTTGTTAAAAATAACAAAGAAAAAAAAATAACATGCATAAATGAACTGCAGCAATAGGCACAGCCAGAGTATTTAGACTCATTTTGCACCTGCAATGTGATTTATGTAAGTTTCTTCTTAAAATGATGACTGAATTTGTTTTTTCTTACTATTTCCACAGACGTGGTTCAGCTCTGAGCTTCAGTTTTACTCTGGAAACCACACTCTTGTTTCTCGGTGTACGCAGTTTATTCTGTGAACTCGCTTTGCTGCGTGAACACTAATTACACACAACATAACTAGTCTGTGTTTGGGATCTCAGACTGTGTGAGTGTGATTAAATAAAAAAAAAACAGATTAGAAAAACAGAAAAAAACAGACTCACTTTATTTGCATAGCAGCTGGTGGCTTTACAGGCGAAGACAGAAGTGCAGATAGAAATGATGAACTCGAGCAGAGCGAAAACCAGCAACACTCCATAAATTCCATAATACTGACCCAAACAAACAGACAAACAGCAAACAAGTAAATAAATATGCAAGTAAGCAGTTTTGTAACATACAAATATATCATTTGTAGAATAATAATAATAATAATAATAATAATAATTTTCAACTACACTGTTATACAGTCCCAATTATTAAATGAATTCAAGGCATAAAATCTTTTTATAATATATGCAAAGCGATCCTCCTTCACTTCTCAAGTAGGATCTTGCAGTTAATTACTTAATTAATTAATTGATAGATCCTACATGTTAGCACCCAAAATCACATGATGTTTTTTGCTTTTGCATTTCCAGCTGTAATTAATTCCAAATGTTATTACAGATGTAATTATTATGCAAAGCCAACATGTGATTTTGGAACGGTGCTAACGGGTAGGATCCAGCAAGGACTGGGAAAAAAAAGAGTTGGTTTCATTGGTGAGATACAAACCATTGCCCACAAAAATTGGAAGCCAGAGTAATCGTCATTGTCATAGTAATATTGGGAATGCCAGTAAATGAAGTCAAACCCAAACATCATGTCCATTGAGAACAGAATTATATCTAAACCTGCAACCACAGCACTGAACACATTCATTCCCAACGAGGATTTCATCTAAAGAGGAAACATGAAACAGTGTCATCTAACAAAATAGATATTATTCTTTCATTAAACTTCACATGAAACTCTGGATCCTGATTGGTCAGAAGAGGTTGGGGGAATACTCTAGAACAGCAGCTCTGACACTGGGCTGGCGGTTTCTATTAATGCTTATAAGAAGTCATCATTTCCATAGTAATCCCTCTGAGCTTAACATAGGTCAAAGGTTAATATAATGAAACTGAATCTTTTGTTTCTCGGGAAGGTGAAGAGCTGTGTTTCGTCTTAAAATACTGAAGTGCAAACATTTCATGAAGGTTATGTTTAGTTTGAAATTGGAATTCAATTGAAATCTATCATTTCATAATATTAATTTTAGATTAGTCCCTGTTCAACATTAAATATAATTATAAATTGCTAAGAAAATGTAATACCTTTGGAAAAAAAAAAGAATAAGTAACTTTTTTCTGCATGTGTGTGTATGGGTGAATATGAAAGAATTCTCAGGAAGTGGTTTATGGTTTCCTGATGTACACCAAGAGCAGCAACGGATACAATTCCAGTTAATGTTTTCTTTCACAGTGTAAAACAACCATTAATTTGACTAAAGTGAGAATTTAATTTTATTTATTTTTTCCAAAAACAAACATAGTGAGGGAAGTTCTACTGGAACATGAAAAATGGGAGGAAGTGAAGTTATTAGTTAGCCATGTTTACATACCATGCAGGGATTTTGGTGGTTCGCTGTAGCGACTGACAGAGCACCAGAGCTTATGAACTGTGTCAAAAAAAAAAAAGAAGCACGACTTTTTGTCAAGTAACAAAAAATCAACAGTGAAGGTTATCCTCTTGTATCAATATTCACTCCAACCCTTCATCTTTACTATATTTTGTTATAACTAGTTATTGAGTGTAGCGTCTGGGACCCCCGCCCTACGTGGGGCTCGACCCCAGACGCCCGTGGTGTGTGTGCGCACGCCAGCACACGGTGTAATGAGACCCACGCGCAGGATTCAGTGAAGCACTGCTTTTATTACATTTAAGACACGACATAGGGAAACAAACGTAACACTAGACATGGCGTGGTTAACTAAACTAAACAAAACCTAGACCTTAGCTTGGACATGGAACCTAGCAAACAAAACCCCAACAGAAACCACGGTACAGATAACAATCATGGACAAAGACACAAACACAAGGATCCCTATTTATAGGGGTAGACATTAGGGCTAATGGGATACAGGTGACAATCAGGATAGGAACAATAGGAAGGGCGTAACAAAAGACACACAAAGAAGCAGGCTTCCAAGGTTCACCTGCCAGCGCCCTCTCTGGGCCTGGCAGGGAACTGTCCAGCTGTTCCTGACATTGAGATTAACTTTAACTTTGTTTATTTTCTGCAGAAGCTAGTACATGTTACTGAAGCATGGTGGTGGTAGTATCCTGTTAAGAATTACCCTTGGCCTCTTGCTTCATTTACTGACGAAGTAAGAATTAATTAATTAATTTTAATCAGCCAATTAACTATTACATAATTAATAATTGATTAATAAAGTAATCATTTAATTATGTTTAATAAAATAATAATAATAATACAAATATTTATTAATGAAATTATTTAATCAAAGATTAAACAAACATAAAAGTAAAAATAAGTATTTCAGTAGTTTGTAAATTTATTTACAAATTAAAAACCAGAAAAGGTTTGATGAAGTATCATGTGACTTCAATATAAATACTCCTGCTTCTTAAGAAACTGAAAAATACTGTTAGAAAGCATACAGACAGTAAGAATAATAAACTAATATAAACATAATTAAAATCAAGGCAGTGCATTATTAAAAGAAGTTCAGGTAAACAAACTATCAGTTTTTGTTCATTGTTTGGAGCAACAGGGGAAAAACTAAACAAAATGGAAAATAAGTAAATAAATAAATTAATTAATAAGAAACCAAGAGGCCAAGGTTATTTCTCAACACGATGCTACCACCAGCACCAGTCATGAAATATAATTTGATCTAAGTGACTTCTGTGTTACTCAGTAAAGTGAGAAATTGTGAGTATAATGTGTAATGTGTAAATGTCGTCAACTTACGACAAGTGATCCCCACAGCATGATACCGCTGATGACTCCGGGCGTGTGAAAGTACAAGGTTAAAACAATACCGAACAGTAAAGTTATGATTCCGATCATAATCTGCACAGTCTGTTGAGAAAAAGAGACAATGAGATTACAACCTGGAAAAATCTGAAATGTTAAGCACTGAAAACAATTTAAGATAAAAGTATTTTTACCCCCAGTATTTTGGGCTTGCCTTTGAGATACGCTGTGCGTCTGAAGAGTCGGGTATCAGCTGGAGCCGTTACAGGGGTCATGATTATGAGGAGTCGACACGATGAACAGACAGAACAACCTAAAGAAGTGTTCTTTAAACAGTAATTATTATGTACTGTGAAAATGATACCTTAGCCTGTTTTAAATGCAGTTACATTTTTTAAGATACAGATTTTCTAAACAGTAAACTGAATCATTTCATTAGATTGAGCCATTTGTTGGGGGATTCTCTTTTAACTAATCTCATTAAAACTCATAACATGAATCTCTTTATGACATAAACAACAACAACATCAAAGAATAGAAAGACACACGTTTACCTGATGAAGAAGAAGTCTTTGCTGCCCGGCTGCGTTTGGCTTGTGAGCGAGTCTTTTTTAAGAAAGTGTTAAGTAGAGGGGCAAGTTTTAAGATTTCCTCTTCACTTCCTTGAACATGTGTGTGAGGTTGACTGATATGATTGCAGTGAACCAAGCCATCACTGATGATGTTCACCTACAGTCCATCACCACAAGCTTTGCAGTTAATGGACATGAAGAAATATAGTTATAGTTATTTGAAATGAAGGACATACAATTCTACATGTTACAAGTTGACTATCATTTTGTTAAACATTTCTCACATCTCCAAAAGACGTGAAGGTTTATCAACAACAATGTCTTTTTGTGTTCCAGCAAAGGTGATGTGTGTGATGCTTACTTTAAATAAATTAGTTTAGTTTTATTAATTTCATTGGCTACACTCATTTGGTTCTGTCTTGTCTTAGCCATTAAAGAAAAAGTGGGAAGGGCTGTGAACTCTTCAGTCGACAAAAGTGGCTGCTGAAAATATATGGGAAAATATCATTTTTTTAAAATAATTCTGTGTATGATCTATTTGCTCAGGGCAACATTACTGTGTGTGTGTGTGAGAGAGAGACTGAATGTTTGATAAATGTGACCAATGTCTCTCTTGAGGTCATAGCTGATTGTGTATATGAAACTATGTAAGTGAGATACGCACTGATCATGCTAGAAGGTGTTGTTAGTTGCTGTTAGGACCGAACAGACAATGTCTAGAAACATCTAAAACAAAGAAACTTATATATAGTGTTGTGAATTCACCGAAGCAGACCAGGGGATTCGGAAGTAGTGTTCAGCAGGAATGTTTTATTGTAGATCAGAACATGCTGCGGTGGTACTGCAGTCAAGTACAGTGAAAAGGAACATGCGTTATAGTTTTAAAGGCCTTGAATAGCCAGGCCTTGAAGGTGTGACAATACAAAAGCCTTGAGGTGATACTCTTAAACAAAACATTGAAATCCTGAGTCGACCCCCAACTGTGAGCTGGTTCACAGTTCCTGATCACCATTTGGTGGTGAGAGCTGGAATATGTAAATGATTATTCAAAGAGAAATGTATGTTACAGTAGATTCAAGACTGACCTCAAAATATGTTTTCCTACAATCCCCCCTTTGAGAGTTCTAAATAACTCTCACAACTTGTAAACTTAGCAGTTGATCAGCTTTTTATTAGTTTACACTCTCATAATATGTCTTAGAATTTAAGGGGTGTAGTTCTTGACCTGAGCTATTGCCATGCCTTTGTGCTGAAGATTAGTAGTCTGTTATGTATATTAATATAATGAAACTGACTAAAACAACTATTTCACTAAACTTTGACCATGATGGGCCAAAAAAACTTCCAAAAAAATATAATCCAGTGCTGCTCTGTTGTGCTGTATCTTCCATTAGTTCAGGCAGCAGTAAGTTTTCCAGGTGGTTCTCTATAGATGTAGATGGTTCAGCTAGCGGGTGCTGCAGTGATGAGTTCAGGAAACTGTGCATGCCTACCTGCGAACAAAAGAGGCAAAAGAAGAAGATGAAAGACAAAGAAACAAGACAAAAATGTGTGTGTTTTTTTTTAGAATGCTAGGTTAAACTTCATTTGATTGTATAGTGATTTAATTTGTTGGTGTAGTTCCTTGCCCTAATCTACAAATACTGACACCTATGGACCAGTCAGGTAGGGATGAACTACAAAAGGGAAACCTATGTGGAAGTCTTCGCCCATGGGTTGGCCCCCGAGGAGTATTGCACATCGGTTCTTCCTTGGGCACTTCACTGGTATGTGTGTCCTAGTCTGTCCCTGTTGGTGGTAGAACTACTTTGCAATGTGAAATATGAGTCCAAAGCAGAGTTTAAATTATAATCTTCCTTTCCGAAGAAGAGGACAAACCCATTTTTTTCTTGTGAGACAAAGGATAAACCAAATTCATCTCTGCAGAAGCAGAGGATCAGCTATTTGTTAACATATAACTGTTGTTAACCTTCTCTGCCGAAAACAGAGGATAAACCAAATTCTTCCCTACCAAAGCAGAGAATCAGCTAAGTGTTAAGACACAACTGTGGCTAACCTTCCCTGCCGAAAACACAGGATAAACCTGTTTGTTAAAGCACCCCACAGCTGTGTTTAACACTTCTCTGGCAAAGCCAAGGATAACTTAAATACTGGTCTGTAGTAGTTCTTTGATAGAGTTACACTCACCAAATCATCGCTGAGTTGAAGAAGATCACGGCACCATCTGTTGTGAATTCACTGAAGCAGACCAGGGGACTCGGAAGTAGTGTTCAGCAGGAACGTTTTAATGTAGATCAGAACACAATACAGTGGTGCTGTGGTACAGTGAAAAAGAACCAACAAACAAACAAAGAACAAGCATGTGAGAAAGAGGAAGTGCCTTATTTCTGAATGTGCATGTGACAGACATCTCTCTGCAGAGAATAAAGTTTTGCTCTTGTTCGTACACGACTCCTCTGTTATTTTATCTTTTGAATTAAGACAGATTTACCACAGAAGATTTTATTGGGTATTGAATCTAGTTTTAGGACACAAATAGTTCTAAGCATAAAACTAAAAATAAATAAATAAATAAATAAATAAATAAAGCTTACACAGCTCTGGTTAAGGCAGTGATGGGGATCAGGGGGTGGTTTGTGGTTTTCTGATGCTAGAAAATGAGCATGATGTGTGGAACAGTGTGGTTTTATAGCTCATAAGGCTTCGTCATTTTGATACGAGTGAAGTCCAGACTTTATGTTTCAGTACTGTTTAGATAATCCTCAGACACTTGATGTTTCCTTGTAGCTTAGTTGTTTTTTTGTTTTGTTTTGTTTTTGTTTTTATAAATAAAACTGTATTTTGGGAGAAAGATAAAACCTGACACATTCCTTCAGATTATTATACATGAAAAGATAAAAACATGGCAGAGGAGCTATTTCAGGGCTGAAACTTGACCTTTCTCACTGTACAAGTCCCTGTGAAGGAGCTGTTACTAAGGAAACGATCACAAGTGCATTAATATAACTTGAGAAATGAATCAATACCTTCTGACCAATCAGAATCCAGAATTCTGCAGCGTTGTGCTGTAGATGAGCGTCGTGTCTGAAGATTTCTGAAAAGGTCAGTGATAGTGTTGTAGAAAGAGAAGAAACTCACAGATATGTGATTGTGTTATTGCATGAGGAAAGTTTACTGTAAATCATCCAGGTTACAGTCACACACACTCACAGAATCGGACAGATAAGAAATGAAATCATAGTTAAAGAGATGATGTCTGGATTACTTTTGTACCTCAGCAAGCTTTTTTTTCAGATGTATCACTTTAGAGGTATCTGTGATAGACATGATGTTCAACGTGAAGCTTAAACAGTACAGAGACAGCAAGAAGTAGGATTTGAGTGCAAAATAAACCATGATTAAAATTCAAATGTTGTAGGGAATTACAGCTTGATTTGGCATCTGTGGGTTGTAGTACTCAGGATTGTACATCGGCTGTCGATTTCATCAGCTGACAAAAAAGAAAAATAGATTTAAATAGGTTGGAAATCCACTCACTGTACTGTAGTTGCAGAGCAGCAGGTGGTTTTACAGGCAAACACATAAGTACAGATAGAAATTATGAACTCGAGCAGAGCGCAAACCAGCAAGACTCCATAGATTCCCTGCTACTGGCCCAAAAATACCTAACAAAATCAGTAAACAGTTATATCTGTTATAGCTATACAATACCTGAACAAACAAACAATTAATAAATAAGCAGTAATAAAATAAAATAGCAAAGAAATAGCAGTGTTCCTTATAGAGGAGTCTGAAAGTCTGAGAGCACTAGTGAAAATATGTTTTGCTTCACAATCTTTTCTAATTTAATGCAAATACAAATGATCAACATCAGGAGTGAAAAGTAGAATCTTTTAAATGCTTGGGATCAAATTGTTCCATCTGATCACACTCTTTAATAGAAGAGATTAGACATGATCAGAAGAGGTTAGCAGAAGAGTTAACATGACCAGTACCACGAGTTTGATGACATTTAAATCGGGAGGTAGAAATGGTTCAGAATGGTTAAAGACTTCATTTCATAGTTTATAATATTTTGAAATTCCCAAATCTTCTATTTATTTCCAATTTTAACTTAAAATAAAATAAATATGGTCTCTGACTTTTGGACCAGCTGTATGATAGAAGGTAAGCATGTAGTTAACTGGAGTAAGTTAGTTTAGTAAAACAATTCAAACGTAAGGTTAGTAAGTAAGTAAATTAGTTAGTTATTTGGTTGGAATCTATGGATTGGAAGTTCGTAGGCAGGATTTAAGTAAATAGGAAGATCTGTATTTAGTCAGTTGGTAAACTGTAAAGACACGGGGTGCCAGGTGTGGGAAAAATCATCCCCAAGTGCAGAGGTTTATTTAAAAATAACAAAATGAACAGACACCGGAAAACATTACGGCAGAACTAGGGACTAAAATATAAAACAAGACACAAAAACCAGTGACATAAAAGAGTGAACACCGGGTAACAATCCAGCACATGACAAGGACTGGGCAAACAACACACACAAGACAACCGGTATAAATTGGGGAGGTAATTAGTGAAACAAGTGGGACAGGTGTGCAGAGGCGGGAACAGGATAAGGACTGGGCGGGGCAAACACATGAGAACACAAAACATAAACAAAGACACATGGCATAGGGCATAAACAAACCCCTGCTGGAATTCCCTCTGGTGTTCCAGCAGAGAATTAACTAAGCCATCCATGACAGTAGACAAGTGAATAAATGAATAAATAATTAAGTTAATAGGTAAACAAACAAACACAAATTCTCAACACAAAAAAAATGTAGCTGAGAACAAAATCCGTCATGTAATTTTGGGAGCGATGAGTGGGAATTACAGCCATGAGGAAGAAGACTGATAAGATGAGATACATTAATAAGATACAAACCGCTGAGCTGACAAGACAATGATAACCATCATAAAAACACATGTGGACATCCAAACAAGATGATTGAGAACATGATGATGATGATGGCTGCACCCAGAGAACTCAAGACATTCATTATCAGCGAGGCTTTCAACTAATCAGAGAGGAAACAATCATGTTAAATCCAGGACGTTTCCTTCATGAATAAAAAATAACTGATAAATATAAAGAAATGAAGAGAACACGTCGTGTTTCCATACCAGAGAGGAGGAGTTTGGGTCAGTGGCATAGCGTCTGGGTATACAGGGTATGCACGTGCATATGGGCCCGGGGGGATTGGGGCCCACGGAGGGGGATCTTTTAATTAAAACAAGCGAACAAGCTGAAGAGTTTATATATATCCACATATCGCACTGTCTGAACCCTAAACACGTTTTATCAAAAAAGGCGGTATTGTCCACTTTCAAGGCATCACGAGTTCACGTTTTACTGCAGAAGCCAACAAAGCGTCCTTGTTGTTTGGGAGCAAAAACCGATACTATGTCCATTTTAGCGAATCAGCATGCAGTATCCAGGTCAGCTGACCAGGCTGCTGGTGACTTCGGAAAGACACGCTTGCTGAGAGGAGTTTCGTCGAACCGGACTAAATGATGAAGTATGGATAATTTTGACTGACTTGATGAACCTGTGGTATCTTCTTCATGGCGTAAAAGGAAAATAAAAGCTGAAACTTTTTCACGGAACATTGCTAAAGCAGCACGTTACAGTGGTGAGGGAAAAGCTCCCTATATTGCGTGTAATCACAACAACAAAGTTTGTCAGGCATCTGCATGGTCAGCTGAGGAGAGTACAAAGACTAACTGATTGTTTTATTCAGCCACCGATAAAACTACACAAGATGCCACTGTGTGGTCATACACAGATATCATTCAAATTGTGTACATTGTGATGTCTTGTTATAAACTCTGGATTGCTGATTTCTGTCATCTAGAATGTTTAATATTGCTTATTAATGGTCTATTTTTACTGCTCTTTACCTAGACTAGTTGTTTTAAGTTAAATAATGTTAAATATTGCACTTAAATGCAATTACAAAGCAATTACTTGGTTTTGTGAAATTTGAAATGTGGAGTTATCTGCTTTTGCTTAAAAACAGACTTTTAATAAATTTAAAAAAAAAAACATACTTTCAATGAATTTTGTAAGTTACCTGGGTTTTTTCTTAGTTATTATTACTTAATCAAAACAACCCATTTAATTTGACGAAGGAAAGGCACGGAGAGTGCAACTATGAGTGAGTAGTGTCTTCTTTTTTACATTTTGGGCCGCCGTGCCACATTTTATTTGCACACACACACACTAGTTTATTGTTGATGGTTCAGACGGTTAAGAAAAGATAAAAACGAAATAGCACAAGAGACTCGTGATCCCAAACATAATCTGCACAATCTGTGGAGAAAAAGAACTGGGAGAAAACATTAAATGGTGGTTAATCACTGCTGCAAAAATAAAGACATTTTTGGTTACAAGTATTTTTACCTCCAGTGCTTTGGGCTTGCCTTTCAGATGTGCTGTTCTTTGGGAGAGCCATTACAGAGAGTCTCGTGCTATTAACAGGCCTTTAATAAATCAGATTAATCAGTGAAATATTGATTAAACTGCTTTCTAAGAAATAAAGCAGAAGATTAATTCACTCTGCCATGTTACATTCCAAAAGTGCAATTGTATGTCCTTGCTCTTCCTCAGAAACAAATATTATGAATCGAATATTAATTTCTGTCTCCGCTGAAATTCTCTCTAAGAGGAGTGAGCAGAACACACTCTGTGAGTGAACAGAGTTTAATTCTGCTGTTATTACACTTTTTATAGAGAAATTGCAGAGAACCAGAGAGCTGGAATGATATCCAGCTGATACCAGCAATACAAAGTTCTTTTAGTTCGGTTTAACCAATAGCAACGATAAGAATTCTATTTTTAAAATTTTTTACAAATACAGAGATAGAGACAGTTTACGTGTTTCTTTGATTAGGATCTAACAGGATGTGATTAAAACATTGGTTAAGCAATCAGAATGTCATGAGCTCAGATCCAAGCCCCTCCTTAGATTTATAGAAAGAGTAAGACTCTTTGGAAAATGGTGTCTGCAACAATGCCAGTGTAACCAAAAAAAGCCAAACTTTTGTTACAGCCCGCTGGCTAGCTAGATCATATCCGGTTTGTAGATCCCCTTTAAAGGAGCTTCTGGGTGAAATCGGCTCCCTGTCACCTATTTCTTCTTCATCCTTTAAGCTTTCATATTTTATGCAAATGTTCAATTCACTCTAAAACACTGTACGAAATCAAACTCTGCTAATGAAGACAAGCTTGTTTAGTTGTGCTAATGTCATGTCTGATCATATACTCTGAGTCTGCATGCAGAAAATGTGTGTCTGATACAGTAAATCAAAAATGAAGACTATTTACCTGAGAGTGAAATGATGAGCTTGCTGCTTTCTGCTTGTTTTGTGTTACTTTGCTGTGTTGTGTTTCAGAGAAAGCTAAGTCTGTTGTATAATTGATTGTGGAAAAAACGTCTGTGAGTACTGTATCTGCTGTAACAGAAAGATTTAATAAAGAAGAAGAAGACCATCAGGATACAAATATAATTTACAGTTTGCAATCAGAGGAAGGCCCTTAACCCTCACTCCTCCAGGGGGCTGTATCATGGCTGACCCTGCACTCTGACCCCAACTTCCAAAGCTGGGATATGTAAAGAAAGAATTTCACTGTGCTGTAATGTATATGTGTCAAGTCTTCTGATTCTTCTGAGGTCATGACTGACGAAAAAGAAAAATATACTCACTGTAGTTATAGAGGCTTTACAGGCGAACGCATAAGTGCAGACAGAAATGATGAACTCGAGCAGAGAGAAAACCAGCAACACTCCATAGATCCCCTGACTCATGAACATAAACAGACACACAAAAAAATAAATCAGTTCATTACAAGTGAAAATGAACTGAGTGAAAAAGTGAAAAAGTCACTATGGAACATCACAGTACACAGTCTCAGTAATTATCCACTCAACAAACACGTGGGAACAGACCGTATACATCGCAACGAGGAACTGAAACTGAGGTGGTCAAAAGAGTGCAAACCAAACATATATGTGTATATAATTAAACACAGATCATAATCAGGAGGCTGGTGACTACGAGAATGGGAGTGTTGGTGGTTGCTGGTGGTTCCTGGGAGCTGAAACAGAATCTGTGATGTTACACAGTGTGACATCAGTATAGCTGACATCACTATGATAGTAATACCTGCATTCAGTCACAAATATTATGAAGATTGAGAACATGATGATGATGATGGCTGCAGCCACAGAACTCAAGACATTCATTATTTGTGAGGCTTTTAACTAATCAGAGTGGAAACAGTCACATTAAATCCAGGACGTTTCCTTCATGAATAAAAAATAACTAATAAATACAGTATAAAGAAATGAAGAGAACGTCATGTTTCCATACCACAGAGGAGGAGTTCGGGTGGATCGCTGTAGCAGCTGACAGAGCTCCAGACACCATAAACTGTTCAAATAAAGGGAGTCATGGTGTTTATCAGGAATAAAGAATAAAAACCAACAGTAAAAACAAGGCTGTGAAGTTAGTTACATAAGTATTCACACCCCTCTGACTTTTCTAATGTAAAGCTGTACACCTGTGTAAATGTGTGTGTGTGTTAGTTATTAATTTATATCCATACAGTGTGTAGAGCAACAATAAACCTACTGTTTAAATGCCACAACAGCACATAGCAGCCATGAGGTCAGTGATGACTTGAAGCGTGATGCTGCCACCACCATGTTTCACTATAATAAGCAGAACACAAAGTCTCCAGATACATCACTGTTAGAGCTGATCTGTTGATCAGAGTGAGTGAACAGAGTTTATTTTAATTCTGCTGTTATTATACTTTATATAGAAAAGTGGACCAGAATCAGAGAGCTGTATTAATATCAGGCTGATGCCAGCAGCACATATTGGATCAGATATTTAACTATCAGGAGGTCATGCTACTTTACAGCTTATTAATTTATTATTACATTTATTATGAAAGGTTGTAGTGGATAATTTAAATAAAAATGCTTAAAAGTTTTTAAACTGAATCGTATCAGATTAAATTTGCTGAAACTCAAGGCTCCAGTATTGGTACTGATATCAGAAAACAACAAGGTAATATCATACGATCACTAATCTGCTCTGGATCCTGCATGGACTTTATATTTATCTTCCTCACCTGAACATTAACTCACCTGTTTCCTCTTTCACGCCTTTACTCAGGGTGTATAAACAGTTAAACAGTTCTCTGTTGAGTTTCCTGCTTGAAGCTTATCGCTGTTTCTGCTGTTGTTGATTTGCTACTAAATTAAACTTTACTATTGCAGTCCTTTAGTTGTGCCGGTGTCAAGTCTGGTTTTCTAGCCTGAGTCTGTACGTAGATGATACAGTAAATCAAAACTGAACACTATTTACCTGAGAGTGAAACAATGGGCTTGTGTACCACTTGTTTCTTGCTGCATTTTGTGTAAATGGAGGTTAGGAAGAGCTTCTGTTCAAAAACTCGTGTGGACGACCGACCTGATTGTGGGCAGACGTCACTGTTGACATGCAAGACTAGAAGATGCTGCTGATGCATCAGGAGAACACACATACTTCATATTAACCATCAGGAAACCTGTCATACTGCATGCTGGAAATAATCAGTGGTGTAAATAATACAGTACTTCTTTCTTTTGTTTTATGAATGTAATGTATGTAATATTAATATGTAAGCTTTAATGCTGTATGCAGGCCAACAATCAGGAAGCGGTTAGATGTTTCTCGATGCTACAGTGTGAGCAGGATTTGTGTTTCCATATAGCATAATTTGAGCACAAGGCAGATCCTGTAAGTTGTGAGGTGGGTCCTGCATGGTTCGGACTTGTTTGTCCAGCACATCTCACAGATGCTCGATTGGATTAAGAGATGGGGAATTTAGAGGTCAGGTTAACACCTCAAACTCATTGTTGTGCTTATCAAACCATTCCATCCTGGTACCATGAGTTCCTCAGGTAAGCGATGCACACACACCCGGCCATCCACGTGATTTAAAAGAAAATATGATTCATCAGACCAGGCCACCTTCTTCCATTGCTCTGTGGTCCAGTTCTGATGCTCATGTGCCCATTGTTGGCACTTTCGGCGGAGCACAGGGGTCGGCAAGGGCACCCAGACTGGTCTGTGGCTACTAGGGATGCTACAATACTCAATATAATATTGAGCCGTTTGGTATGACCTCCACAGTTCAATACGCATATGAACCGCGGTTATTGGTTTTTCTTGAAAACAATAATAACCAGGCGGTTTTTGAAAATTTTTAATTTTTTTCCCTTCATGCGCTCTATTACTCTCTGTACCTCCTGTGTGTTTGCCTGCACTGTATGTCTACGTGCTGAGACAGACACGCCTCCCCGTGAGTAAATATCCAATCAGTGAGCGCTAAAGTTGTGACCATGCTTGTGATGCTGGTGTCAGGTTTCACTCTAACCCTGGAGAGAGGTGAAGTGAGACAGAAACACGAGGAAGCAGCGCCGTGATTTGGGTCTGTGGTGTGGGGACATTTGTTGTTGACCAATGATGCCGATGAAACAAAAACGGTCAACAAAAAATGACAGTGTTCCACACGAGTTAGATACTGACATGGAAATACTTCCAACATGACCACACATCTACAGCTCCATCACCCAGAGATACACTATATTGCCAAAAGTATTCGCTCACCTGCCTTGACTCGCATATGAACTTAAGTGACATCCCATTCCTAATCCATAGGGTTCAATATGACATCGGTCCACCCTTTGCAGCTATAACAGCTTCAACTCTTCTGGGAAGGCTGTCCACAAGGTTTAGGAGTGTGTTTATGGGAATTTTTGACCATTCTTCCAGAAGCTCATTTGTGAGGTCACACACTGATGTTGGATGAGAAGGCCTGGCTCTCAGTCTCCGCTCTAATTCATCCCAAAGGTGTTCTATCGGGTTGAGGTCAGGACTCTGTGCAGGTCAGTCAAGTTCATCCACACCAGACTCTGTCATCCATGTCTTTATGGACCTTGCTTTGTGCACTGGTGCACAGTCATGTTGGAAGAGGAAGGGGCCAGCTCCAAACTGTTCCCACAAAGTTGGGAGCATGGAATTGTCCAAAATGTCTTGGTATGCTGAAGCATTCAGAGTTCCTTTCACTGGAACTAAGGGGCCAAGCCCAGCTCCTGAAAAACAACCCCACATCATAATCCCCCCTCCACCAAACTTTACACTTGGTACAATGCAGTCAGACAAGTACCGTTCTCCTGGCAACCGCCAAACCCAGACTCATCCATCAGATTGCCAGATGGAGAAGCGCGATTCGTCACTCCAGAGAACGCGTCTCCACTGCTCTAGAGTCCAGTGGCGGCGTGCTTTACACCACTGTATCCGACGCTTTGCATTGCACTTGGTGATGTATGGCTTGGATGCAGATGCTCGGCCATGGAAACCCATTCCATGAAGCTCTCTGCGCACTGTTCTTGAGCTAATCTGAAGGCCACATGAAGTTTGGAGGTCTGTAGCGATGGACTCTGCAGAAAGTTGGCGACCTCTTCGCACTATGCGCCTCAGCATCCGCTGACCCCGCTCCGTCAGTTTACGTGGCCTACCACTTCGTGGCTGAGTTGCTGTCGTTCCCAAACACTTCCACGTTCTTATAATACAGCTGACAGTTGACTGTGGAATATTTAGGAGCGAGGAAATTTCACGACTGGATTTGTTGCACAGGTGGCATCCTATCACAGTTCCACGCTGGAATTCACTGAGCTCCTGAGAGCGACCCATTCTTTCACAAATGTTTGTAAAAACAGTCTGCATGCCTAGGTGCTTGATTTTATACAAATGTGGCCATGGAAGTGATTGGAACACCTAATTCTGATTATTTGGATGGGTGAGCGAATACTTTTGGCAATATAGTGTATATATATATATTTGATAATTCCATGATCATGTCTTTCACAACAATTATGCAATTTTTTATAATAATTTAGATTTTTTTTTCTCCCACTTCAATATTATGGGCTATTGATGTACTCCTGATTAAATCCACTCTAGTTCCAGGTTGTAAACAAATGTGAAAAAGTTCAGGGGTGGGGGGGTCAATAGTTATACTCTCGGTGCTGTATTTACCAGAGCAACATCTACAGGTCTCGATGGGACTTGTCTGTTTCTTTGCAGTGCTGTGATCCACGTGTACATGAAGCTAGTCAGAGGTGTTGTCATGGAGGTGACTGATTGTTGATGGAGTGGTGAATAAGCACTGAGTTACTTATCTTATATTTACAGTCTGAGTCTACACTGACATGATGATTCATAGGTAGATCTTATCAAGTTTGCACAGCTAGAGGTTTTTGTTTGTAGAGGCCATAATAAGAAACTCTTCAGAAGCACTCTCACAGCACATTCCTTTCCTGTACATGTGGGAAATCATCCAAAAATATTCCTGAAATTGGTGAATTGCTGTAATGAACACCAGAAACTGTGAAAGCCATGACATACTTTTATTTAGCCTCATTAATAACTACTATGAATTTTTCAGTAGCAAAAATGAAACCAATACTAACAGATTGAAATTACTGTAATAATCAATGCCGGTCTGGATGCATGACACATCCTGGGTGTTTATCAAAGCAGAAACCTGAAGGATTAGACATTGCAACAGTTATCATTCCATGTTTTAAATTCGTAAGGAAAACTAGGATTTTGACATGATTGTGTTCATTATGGTTAGATAGATGATAGATTACCCTCTATCTTCCAGTAAAATGATCTGATCATAATAACCGGTTAAAATCTATCTAACAAGAGCAGTTGCTCTACATCTGTCCTCGAATTGTCCACAAAAATTGAATTGATTATATACGATATATATATATACACTATATTGCCAAAAGTATTCGCTCACCCATCCAAATAATCAGAATCAGGTGTTCCAATCACTTCCATGGCCACAGGTGTATAAAATCAAGCACCTAGGCATGCAGACTGTTTTTACAAACATTTGTGAAAGAATGGGTCGCTCTCAGGAGCTCAGTGAATTCCAGCGTGGAACTGTGATAGGATGCCACCTGTGCAACAAATCCAGTCGTGAAATTTCCTCGCTCCTAAATATTCCACAGTCAACTGTCAGCTGTATTATAAGAACGTGGAAGTGTTTGGGAACGACAGCAACTTCATGTTGCCTTCAGATTAGCTCAAGAACAGTGCGCAGAGAGCTTCATGGAATGGGTTTCCATGGATGAGCAGCTGCATCCAAGTCATACATCACCAAGTGCAATGCAAAGCGTCGGATGCAGTGGTGTAAAGCACGCCGCCACTGGACTCTAGAGCAGTGGAGACGCGTTCTCTGGAGGGACGAATCGCGCTTCTCCATCTGGCAATCTGATGGACGAGTCTGGGTTTGGCGGTTGCCAGGAGAACGGTACTTGTCTGACTGCATTGTGCCAAGTGTAAAGTTTGGTGGAGGGGGGATTATGGTGTGGGGTTGTTTTTCAGGAGTTGGGCTTGGCCCCTTAGTTCCAGTGAAAGGAACTCTGAATGCTTCAGCATACCAAAACATTTTGGACAATTCCATGCTCCCAACTTTGTGGGAACAGTTTGGAGCTGGCCCCTTCCTCTTCCAACATGACTGTGCACCAGTGCACAAAGCAAGGTCCATAAAGACATGGATGACAGAGTCTGGTGTGGATGAACTTGACTGGCCTGCACAGAGTCCTGACCTCAACCCGATAGAACACCTTTAGGATGAATTAGAGTGGAGACTGAGAGCCAGGCCTTCTCGTCCAACATCAGTGTGTGACCTCACAAATGCGCTTCTGGAAGAATGGTCAAAAATTCCCATAAACACACTCCTAAACCTTGTGGACAGCCTTCCCAGAAGAGTTGAAGCTGTTATAGCTGCAAAGGGTGGACCGACGTCATATTGAACCCTATGGATTAGGAATGGGATGTCACTTAAGTTCATATGCGAGTCAAGGCAGATGAGCGAATACTTTTGGCAATATAGTGTATCACTGTGGAAGCAGGAGCCTTTTTTCCCGACCTCTACGAAAAATGCGCAAAAAAATTGAAAACGCTTTGGTTAAAGCACAAAATCTTGCTCTAATAACAGACAGCTGGAGCTCGAGGGTAACGGAGAGTTATCTCACAGTGACTGGTCATTACAGAGAGTTATCTCATAGTGACTGGTCATTACAGAGAGTTATCTCACAGTGACTGGTCATTACAGAGCGGATTGGGAATAAAGAGCGCCGTCCAAACCTGTCTCCTGTAATAAAGTCATACAAGCGCTAATTTTTATATCTCACTATTTCAGTACACTTTCAATGTGTTAGTTGATTTTTGCATTTAAGTAAAATAAAGAGAATTACAACTAAAACCAGTTTTTTTCTTCTTAACATACATACTGTTCCTGTCACCTAAACAAAGAATAATGGAAAAAACCTTGCCAAACCATCCGAACCGAACCGAAAACCGTGGGTAAAAACTGCGGTACGTATTGGACTCTGGGTTAACTGTATTGTTGCATCCCTTGTGGCTACACAGCCCCATATTTGACAAAATGTGATGCACTGTGTATTCTGACCCCTTTCTATCAGAACCTGCATTAATTTCTTAAGCAATTTGAGCAACAGTAGCTTGTCTGTTGGATCGGATCACACGGGCCATGCAGCCATGTGTCACACGGGCCAGCCTTCAGTCCCCACATGCATCAGTAAGCCTTGGCCGCCCATGACCCTGTCACTGGTTCACCAGTGTTCCTTCCTTGGACCTCTTTTGATAGATACTGATCACTGCAAACTGGGAACACCCCACAAGAGCTGCACTTTTGAAGATACTCTGTTCCAGTCGTCTAGCCATCACAATTTGGTTCTTGTCAAACTCATTCAAATTTTTACGCTTGTCCATTTGTCCTGCTTCTAACACATCAACTTTAAGCACAAAATGTTCACATCCTGCCTAATATATCCCACCTACAGGTGCCATGATGAGGAGATAATCCATCTCATTCAGTTCATCTGTCACTGCTCATAATGTTATGTGTGTGTGTGTGTGTGTGTGTGTGTATATACAAACATTTTTCCATCAAAATAAAATCAGAATTTAACAACATCTGCATCTTCTTTTCTGAACAATATTTTACTAAATGATAACTCTACCCTGAATTAATCACACTGTATACAGCCACAGCAAGCACCTTTATCTCGCCCAATATCGCCCCCTAGTGATCAGATCCTTCCATGTTACATACAAGAATAAATCCATAGATGGGACCATAAATGAACAAACTTATATTTAAAGTACAAAATGATAATTAAAATCCAGTCAGGGAGAAGCTTCTTATGCAGTTTTATCATATAAATGAAGATGTGGAGAAGAAAATTAATAATAAGAATAATAAGAATAATAATAAGAATAAAAACCTGAAGCAAGATTAGGTACTTGGACCCTAAACTACAGCTCTGGAAAAAAAAGAAGAGACCACTGCAAAATAATCAGTTTATGTTTTTTTCTTCCAGGTTCATGTATTGGTGAGATGAAGAGTTTTGTTTCATTTTTTGTGAACTGCTGACAATATTTCTCCTAAATTCAAAATATAACTATTGTTATTTAGAGTGTATATTTAAAGGAAATGACAACACATCAAAATAACCCAAGAGCATGCAGTATATTTGCAGAGCTTTAATAACTCAAATAAAACAAAATGCAAATAATTTGTAAACAGATTGTGTTAATGCTTCGGCTAAATAACATTAAGAGATCAGTATTTGGTGGAATAACCCCGATCTGCATGTGTTTTGGCTCCATGATCTCCACCAGTTTCTCACATTGCTGTTGGGGAACTTTATACCACTCTTTTTGCAAAAAAGCAAACAGCTCAGCTTTGCTTGATGGTTTGTGACCATCCATTTTCTTCTTGATGACATTCCAGAGGTTTTCAGTAGGGTTCACATCTGGAGATTGGGCAGTGGTCTCTTTTTTTTTTCCAGAGCTGTATATCTGATTTGCAAATGTTGTTGGTAGTCTGTTGTTTGATGCTGTATTTTAACTTAATCATGGCTGTTTTTCAACATACGCCAAACTTCATATAACTGAAGGATGAATGGAAAAATGAGACATTCATGATAAAAATCTGCAGCCAACTACCAGGATGATGAAGATGAAACGAGGGTGGACATTACAGCAAGAAAATGATCCTAAACACACAGCCAAGGAAACTTTCAACTGGTTTCAGAGAAAGAAAATAAAGCTGCTGCCCATCTAATCACCTAACTTGATTCCAAATGAAAATTTATTGAAAGAACTAAAGGTCAGAGTTCATAGAAGAGGTCCACAAAACCTTCAAGATTTAAAGACTGTTTGAGAGGAAGAATGCACCAAAATCACACCTGAGCAATGCATGCTATTATTTTGTCCATACAAGAGGCGCCTTGAAGCTGTCATTACTAGTACTGGCCCTGACTGACTCACCTGATTTAAATGATCCGATTCCGCATATTAACTCATGATTCATGAGTCTGAGGTGTAAATTAACCCCATTCTTATTTGTCCTATGGCTGCTACTATGTGCTTTTTTTTAAGGAAACAATACAGAACATTATATACTATACATTAACATTAATGCAGTAAGTAAGCACAGAAAAGATAAAGTGGACTTGTGGATCCAGGTCATAGACTGATTCAGCTGATTCTCAACAGATACGGCATGGCCGGTCCACCATACATAAACCATACAGCATGGCCGGTCTCACCACTGTCCTGTACACCTTCCCCTTGATCCTTGCTGATATTTTTCTATCACACAGAACTCCTGACACCTTTCTCCACCCATTCCAACCTGCCTGCACTCACTTCTTTACCTCTTTCCCACACTCTCCATTACTCTGGACTGTTGACTCCATGTACTTAAACTCCTGTACCTTCTTCACCTCTTCACCCTGTAATCTTATTGTTCCACTTCATTCCCTTTCATCCACACACATGTACTCAGTCTTACTCCAGCGCAAACCTTTTTTCCACCTGCTCCCTGCTCTCACTATAGATCACAATGTCATATATATATATATGTATATGTATATGTATGTATATCTCATACGACATGAAATTCTAGACCTTAGCCGCTCAAAGGAGCTGGAAGGAGCATTTCTGGAAATTTCCCGAAATGATTAAAACCCACACTACAGGCAGAAATGGCATGCAAGGACCAGCATCAACCTAACACACTGCCAGCTTGTTGAGGGGCTTCACTTAAAATCACTATGTTCTGAAAATCACTATGTTCACTATGACTTCATCACTCACCAGACCTTGTGCTGCACATAGGACTCTTAAACAGAGGAACACATGCTATTCATCTCTCCTGCCACCCCATCATTTTAGGATTTCCTTGGCTACATGCCCAGGACCCAGTGATCTCATGGAAACATAAAGAACTGTGCAAATTGTCCCAAGCTGTCTAAGACACCTCATGGACAGAAAGGTCAGTTTACCCTGTCAATCCACCTCAGTGGAGAGTACCCAGGGAATATGTTGACCTGAAGTAGGTGTTCAATAAGAATCTAAAATGTCTGCTAGAGCATCAACTCGTAGTAAAGGCAGAAAAGTGAGAATTCCATAAGGATTCCATTACTTTCCTGGGGTAGGTATCATCAGCAGGCATGGAGTAGAGATGGATGTCTCCAAGTAAAAGCCATGACTGAATGTCCCTCCCTATCGAGTATTGGGAATTAAAGAGATTTATGGGCTTTGTAAACCATTACCGGTGCTTTATAAAAGACTATAACACCATTGCAGCCCCACTGACAGTGTTGCGGTGTGCTGGGCCTTGTTCTATACCTCATTCAATTTCACTGTGACCTACAGTCCAGGTACCAAAACAGCAAAGCTGACGCCCTCTCATGGCGCCATGATCCTGTTGATCACCTGCTTTATCAATCCTGTCTCCTTCCATTATCATTACCCCAATCCAGTGGGACATGGAGGAATTGCAACAAGTCCAAGCTAATGAACCCATTCTCCCTGGCTGACAACCGAATAAACAATATGTGCTCAGAGACCTATGACACAAAATCATCCAAAGGGTACATACTGTACATCACTAAGCTCAGGCCATCCAGGGATCCACTGTATAACACATTCTGATGGCTAAAAGACACGAAGCGCTGAGACCTGCTCCATCTGTGCCCAAGTCAGGAAGTCATCCTAGCTCCCATATGGTGTGCAAGAACCACGCCCCATCCCACGACAGCCTTCGTCCCATTTGCGGTGGATTTCATCACTGACCTCCCTAACTTACAGAACCACACGGCAATTCTAGCTGTGGTGGACCACTTTTCTTAAGCTTGCAGGCTGGTAGCCATAAAAGTACTCCCACCACCATGGAAACAGCCAAGCTATTGGTAGACCATGTTTCCAGTTCATGTCACAGGTGTGGCAGGCATTCTGGGTAATGTCTAGGGATTAGTGTGATTAGTGTGTAATGTTGGGATACAACCCCCAAGCCAATGGCCTGGCCGAGGGGGTACATCAGGACCTGGGATGTTTTCTAAGGACGTCTATATAGTAGTAGATAGTAGTCTGGAGCAAAAACTATGGAGTGGGTTTATTATTTTGGAGGAATATATCAAAAAGTCCCTAACCCACTCCTCCACCAATCTCACCCCCTTCGAATGTGTGCTTTGGGTATCAACCACACATTTTCCCTTGGTCAGGGTAAAGTTTGAGTGTCCCAGCAGTTGATGATTGGTTCCACCACAGCAGAGAGATCTAAGAGAGGGCTCACATGCCCCTCAAGTGAGCCATTTGATGCCAAGAGCACAAGGCCAACTGCCACAGACCTCCCATCCCCTGTATCAACCAGGCCAGCGGGTGTGACTGTCTACGCAGAACATAACACTCAAACTGCTGTGTAGGAAGGTAAACCCCAGATTCATATGACCATTCAAAATACTACACCAGAGCAACACATTCACCTATCGCCTGCAGTTAACCCCTCATTACCACATTTCACCATCCTTTCATGTCTCCCTCATCAAAGGATTATTCTTAACTGTACTTGACACTCGATGTGTTTCAGATTTGAGCTTTTTTTACTCTATAAATCACACTCTTGTTTCTGCATCTTTAAAGTTGTATGTAGTTAATTTTTTTTTAACTCACTTTACAATGTGAACACTAATTACACACAACATGACTAGTCTGGGGTCTCAGACTATGTGATTGTGATTAAATAAAAAAAACAACAGATTAGAAAAACTGGAAAAGCAGACTCACTGTGATTGTAGAGCAGCAGAAGGCTTTACAGGTGAAAGCAGAAATGCAGATAGAAATGATAAACTCAAGCAGAGCGAAAACGAGCAACACTCCATAGATTCCATAATACTGACCCAAACAGATAAACAACACATGAGTAAATAAATACGCAAGGAAGCAGTTAAATACATATATATCATTTGTAGAACAATAATAACAGTTTTTAACTATACTGTATGCACTCCTAATTATTGAAAGAAATATTCCTGGCTTAAAAAAATAAATGGAACAATCACTCTTTTTAAAATACACTATATTGCAAAAAGTATTCGCTCACCCATCAAAATAATCAGAATCAGGTGTTCCAATCACTTCCATGGCCACAGGTGTATAAAATCAAGCACCTAGGCATGCAGACTGTTTTTACAAACATTTGTGAAAGAATGGGTCGCTCTCAGGAGCTCAGTGAATTCCAGCGTGGAACTGTGATAGGATGCCACCTGTGCAACAAATCCAGTTGTGAAATTTCCTCGCTCCTAAATATTCCACAGTCAACTGTCAGCTGTATTATAAGAATGTGGAAGTGTTTGGGAATGACAGCAACTCAGCCACGAAGTGGTAGGCCACGTAAACTGACGGAGCGGGGTCAGCGGATGCTGAGGCGCATAGTGCGAAGAGGTCGCCAACTTTCTGCAGAGTCCATCGCTACAGACCTCCAAACTTCATGTGGCCTTCAGACTAGCTCAAGAACAGTGCGCAGAGAGCTTCATGGAATGGGTTTCCATGGCCGAGCAGCTGCATCCAAGCAATACATCAAGTGCAAAGCGTCGGATGCAGTGGTGTAAAGCACGCCGCCACTGGACTCTAGAGCAGTGGAGATGCGTTCTCTGGAGTGACGAATCGCGCTTCTCCATCTGGCAATCTGATGGACGAGTCTGGGTTTGGCGGTTGCCAGGAGAACGGTACTTGTCTGACTGCATTGTGCCAAGTGTAAAGTTTGGTGGAGGGGGGATTATGGTGTGGGGTTGTTTTTCAGGAGCTGGGCTTGGCCCCTTAGTTCCAGTGAAAGGAACTCTGAATGCTTCAGCATACCAAGACATTTTGGACAATTCCATGCTCCCAACTTTGTGGGAACAGTTTGGAGCTGGCCCCTTCCTCTTCCAACATGACTGTGCACCAGTGACCAAAGCAAGGTCCATAAAGACATGGATGACAGAGTCTGGTGTGGATGAACTTGACTGGCCTGCACAGAGTCCTGACCTCAACCTGATAGAACACCTTTGGGATGAATTAGAGCGGAGACTGAGAGCCAGGCCTTCTCGTCCAACATCAGTGTGTGACCTCACAAATGCGCTTCTGGAAGAATGGTCAAAAATTCCCATAAACACACTCCTAAACCTTGTGGACAGCCTTCCCAGAAGAGTTGAAGCTGTTATAGCTGCAAAGGGTGGACCGACGTCATATTGAACCCTGGGATGAGGAATGGGATGTCACTTAAGTTCATATGTGAGTCAAGGCAGGTGAGCGAATACTTTTGGCAATATAGTGTATATGCAAAGTGACTTCACTCCTCAAGTAGGTTCTAGCAGTTAATTACTTAATTAATTAATTGATAGATCCTACTTGTTAACACCCAAAATCACATGATGATTTTTGCTCTTGCATTTCCAGCCGTAATTAATTCCAAATGTTATTCCAGATGTAATTAATTAATGCATGTGATTTGGGAACAGTGCTAACGAGTATGGTCCAGCAGTGACTGGGGGAAAAAGGAGTTGGTTTCATTTGTGAGATACAAACCAACGGCACGATTTCCCACACAGATCTGTAGTCATAGTGGTCATAGTAATATCAGGAACGCAAGCTAAAGAAACCTCTAAACAGACAAATGTCCATTGAGAACAGAATGATATCTAAGCCTGCAACCACAGTACTGAAAACAATCATTCCCAACGAGGCTTTCACCTAAAGAGGAAACAGAAAACAGTTTCATCTAAGAGAATAGATATTATTTTTCATTAAATGTCACATGAAACTCTGGATCCTGATTGGTCAGAAGAGATTGGGGAATTCTCTGTAACCAACTCTAACACTGGTGCAGGTGGTTTCTATTAATGCTTATTTGAAGTTATTGTTTCTGAAATTCTAAGTGAAGTTATTATAAGCCAGTGAAGTTATTATAAGCCATATTTACATACCACGCAGGAATTTTGGTGGTTCGCTGAAGTGACTGTCAGAGTACCAGAGATTATGAACTGTTTAAAAAAATTTAAAAAAAACATGACTGTTTATCAAGTAACAAAAAAGCAACAGTGAAGGTTATCGGCTTGTATCAGTATTCACTCCAACCCTTCATCTTTACTATATTTTGTTATAACCAGATATATATATATATTTTTTTCTCTCTACACAAGCTAGAACATGTTACTGAAGCATGGTGGCTGTAGTACCCTGTCAAGAACCGTTGGCCTCTTGCTTGCTTTACTGACAAACTAAAAATTATTAAATAAGTAATTATTTTTTATAAAAATTAAAACAAATAAATACTATTATTAATTGATTAATAATTAACAAATAATAATTTATTACAATTATAATGGATAATTTATGAATCAATTTCCTTTTATTAACAAAAAATAAAATAAATCAGTAGTTTTCAAATTTATTTACAAATTAAAAACCAGAAAAGGTTTTATGTGTCCTAAATATAAATATACCTGCTTCTTACGGAACACAGAATTTGTTAGAGCATACAGGCACAGTGAGAATAATAAAATAATCTAAAGATAATGGTGGAAAATAACTCTGAAAATAATCAAAAACAAAAACAAACAAACAAACAAACAAATAAATAAATAAATAAATATGTCACAAAAAACTTCCAAAAGTATTTGAGTAAACAGAGGCATTAATCAGAGAAGAAACGAAAAGGACAAGTTCACTTCTCAACATGATGCTACCACCACCACCATGCTTCTACATCATGGGCTACTTTTGTTTATCTAAGTCACTTCTGTGTTACTCAGTAATGTGAGGGTGTGTAAATGTCGTCAACTTACGACAAGTGATCCTCACAGAGTGATACCGCTGATGACTCCAAGTGTGAGAAAGTATGAGGTTAAAACAATACCGAACAGTAAAGTTATGATTCCGATCGTAATCTGCACAGTCTGTGGAGAAAAAGAGACAATGAGATTACAACCTGGAAAAATCTGAAATGTTAAGCATGAAGACAATTTAAGATAAAAGTGTTTTTACCCGCAGTGCTTTGGGCTTGACTTTCAGATACGCTGTGCGTCTGAAGAGTCGGGTATCAGCTGGAGTCATTACAGGGGTCATGATTATGAGGAGTCGACTCGATGAACAGACAGAACATCCTAAAGAAGTGTTCTTTAAGCAGTAATATATACTTTACGATAATGCAGTTATGTTTTTTAAGACACAGATTTTCTAGACAATAAACTGTATCATTTAATTACTTTGGAGCTATTTGTTGGGAGATTCTATTTTAATTAATCTAATTAAAACTCATAACATTAATCTCTTTATGATATAAACAACAACAACAAAGAACAGAAAGACACGTTTACCTGATGAAGAGTCTTTGCTGCTCGGCTGCGTGTGTCTTGTGAGCGAGTGTTTTTTTAGAATGTGTTAAGAAGTGAGTTCCAAGTTTTAAGATTTCCTCTCCACTCCCTTGAACATGTGTGTGAGGTTGACTGATATGATTGCAGTGAACCAAGCCATCACTGATGATGTTCATTTTCAGTCCATCATCACAAGCTTCGCGGTTATTGGACATGAAGAAATACAGTTACGATGTTCAGTTATGACTCAAAATTCTGTTACGAGTTGACTATCATTTTGTTAAACATTTCTCATAATCTCCAGAAGATGTGAAGGTTCATCAACAACAATGTCTAGTGATGTTTACTTTAAATAAATGGCTTTAGTTGGCTACACTCATTTGGTTCTGTTTTATCTTAGCTAGTAAAGAAAAAGTGGGTGGGGCTGTGAACTCTTCAGTCGACAAAAGTGCATTGTGCTGAAGATTTTATTGGGTATTGAAACTAGTTTTAGGACACAAATACTTGTAATTGTAAAATTAGAAAAAAAAAAACCCTAAAGCTTACACAGCTCTATTTAAGGCGATGATGGGGATCAGGTGGTGGTTTGTTGTTTTCTGATGCTACAGAAAGAGCATGATGTGTGGAACAGTGTGGTTTTATATATTTGCATAACGATTCATCATTTTGATACGAGTGACAAAGTCCAGACTTTATGTTTCAGTGCTGTTTAGATAATCCTCAGTGACTTGATGTTTCCTTGTAGCTTTGTTGTTGTTTTTTGTTTTGTTTTTATAAAAATAAAACTGTATTTTGGGAGAAAGATAAAACCTGACACATTCTTTCAGATTATTATACATGAAAAGATAAAAACATGGCAGAGGCACTACTTCAGGGCTAAAGCTTGACCTTTCTCACTGTACGAGGCCCTGTGAAAGAAGCTGTTACTATGGAAACGATCACAAGTGCATTAATATAACTTGAGAAATGAATCAACACCTTCTGACCAATCAGAATCCAGAATTCTGCAGCGTTGTGCTGTAGATGAGAGTCGTGTTTGAAGATTTCTGAAAAGATCCACGGTAGTGTTGTAGAAAGAGAAGAAACTCACAGATATGTGATTGTGTTATTGCATGAGGAAAGTTTACTGTAAATCATCCAGGTTACAGTCACACACACTCACAGAATCGGACAGATAAGAAACAAAATCGTAGTTAAAGAGAAGATGTCTGGATTACTTTTGTACCTCAGCAAGCTTCCAGATGTAACACTTCAGAGGTATCTATAATAGACATGATTTTCAGCGTGAAGCTTAAACAGTACAGAGACAGCAAGAAGCAGGATTTGAGTGCAAAATAAACCATGATTAAAATTCTAATTTTGTAGGGAATTACATCTTGACTTGGCATCTGTGGTTTGGAGTACTCAGGATTGTACATTGGCTGTCAATTCATCAACTCTGGATTCATCGGCTGTTAATTTATCTGCTGCTAAATAGTCACTTTTGTGTTAAAAATAATAATAATTCAGTTCAAAGTGAGACTCTCCTGAAGATAATCTATCACTCTAATCACCACATTAACCCGACTAACTGACTTAACCTAAGAAAAAGACAAATTCTTCAGACTGCATGCAGGGATGAGGTTTAATCTAATTAGAGCTGAGACCAAATGACAAGGTGCTCACATGGAACATCTCATCAACTTCACAAACTTCAGTTTCAAAGCTCAGTGTCTATATCCATGTTTCGTATCACACTTAATGACATCAGCCTAACTCCTCTAGTCAAAACACTCCACCTTTTTTTCTTTTGTGGAAAGTTTGGGCCTTTCATAGACATGGTTATATTCTTCTTTGGCATTTTACATTTCCCATTCAGCTTTAATATAAAACTTATATAAAAATGAATGTCTTATCCCTATCATTATGTTTTTTTTTTGTTTTGTTTTTTTTACATTTTCCAGTTTGAAACATTTTCATGTTGTGAAGACATCGTGGGAAGATTCGCGTCAGAATTACCATCCCATGTTACTTATTCTAAGCTTATAGCTCATTTATGCATTTTGAATTTTGACCTGAAGTGAACTTGATTTTCTCCAATGTGCTTCAAAAATGCACGGATTCTCCCAGATTCCAGCTTCAGATGTCCAACGGAACTAACACTGCTCTGCTCTTCAGCTTTAGAAGAGTTACAATTGATGGTGCTGTGCAGACTCCATCTGTTTCTGAGAAGACTTGCAATACTAAGGATGTTTCTGTTAATTCATTAGCTACTCTAAGACTATTCATGCCTAACAGACACAACTAAATGATACGCCTTTCTTGTCGTGTTAAACCCAGTAAGAGAAATGGTGTTCAAAACTACTCATGATGTCACCTCATCCTTTTTGTAATGACACAAATCCATATGTTTAAAAAAAATCCAACATTTGTTGATCCATCTCTTGTTGATTCATCTGCTGTGGATTCCGTGGCTGTGAGTACTGTATTGGCTGTAATAGAATGATTTAACGAAGAAGATCATTAGGATTCAAATATAATTTACACTTTGCTCAGCTTCACTTTAACAATCAGTAATTGGTCAAAATTCATGCTCAGTGGCTTTATCCCAAAAGTTCCATTTATTATTAATCCAGATAAAGTTCTCAGTATTCTTTTGGGTTCCTGTAATAATGCTGATGCTTTCTGCTGCACTCTCAATGAGCTTTCCTATGTAAAAAAAAAAAAAACATGCCGGCGTTTTTTAAGGATTAGCTGACCAAGCACTTGTCTGCTTAAAATCCATTTATACACCCACCAGGCATAACATTATGACCACCTGCCAAATATTGTGTTGGTCCCCCTTTTGCTGCCAAAACAGCCCTGACCCATCATGCACTGTGTATTCTGACCCCTTTCTATCAGAACCAGCATTAACTTCTTCAGAAATCTGAGCAACAGTAGCTCGTCTGTTGGATCGGAACACACGGGCCAGCCTTCTCTCCCCATGTGCGTCAATGAGCCTTGGCCACCCATGACCCTGTCGCCGGTTCACCACTGTTCCTTCCTTGGACCACTTTTGATAGATACTGACCACTGCAGACCGGGAACACCCCACAAGAGCTGCAGTTTTGGAGATGCTCTGATCCAGTGGTCTAGACATCACAATTTGGCCCTTCATCAAACTCGCTCAAATCCTTACGCTTGTCCATTTTTCCTGCTTCTAACACATCAACAGTGAGGACAAAATGTTCACTTGCTGCCTAATATATCCCCCCCACTAACAGGTGCCATGATGAGGAGATCATCAGTCTTATTCACTTCACCTGGCACTGCTCACAATGTTATGGCTGATCGGTGTAATTGTATTCACAGAACGTGAATTATCCTCCATTACAAGAGGTCTGATGTATGTAATTTTAGGATTAAATTTCAGAGATGACACAAGCCTCTTTGTTTGAGTTCTCAGACCTTGAGGTCATGACTGATAAAAAAAGAAAAATAGATTTAAATAGATTTGAAATGCACTCACTGTAGTTGCAGAGCAGCAGGTGGCTTTACAGGTGAACACAGAAGTGCAGATAGAGATGGTGAACTCAAGCAGAGAGAAAACCAACAGCACTCCATAGATCCCCTGCTACTGGCCCAAAAATACCCAACAAAATCAGTAAACAGTTATATCTGTTATATCTATACAATACCTGAACAAATAAACAATTAATAAACAAGTCGGTTCATTACAGACAAGTCTGAGAGCACTAGGAAAATTTTTTTTGCTTTGCAATCTTTTCAAATTTAATTCAATTACAAATTATATAATCAACAATTTGGGTGAATTTTTTTAATTGCTTGGGATTGTTGCTGGCATGGGCTCCAGAAATCTGTGTAAAACCTGACGAGCCATTTTTGTCACAGGCACGCCGGACTCGACCTCTCGCCAGTGCAGTCACTCACCTGAATTCTAATTCAGTTCACCTGCACCTCGTTTCACAATCACCTCCACTCCTCTATTTAAGTTCACCCGTTTCACTCCATCCCTGTCTGATCTCTCACGTAGTCGCCGACTTGCTATCCTTCTGACTGAAGTTAACATTAGCCTTAACGCTATTCATTCTATGCCACTTTTCCAACTGCTGTCATCTTCCCCCTTTTCCCTCTGCGCCAGCTCTCGCCTCCAGCTCCACTCACCTCCATCCTCAGCATGGTCATCTTCTCGTTCATCCTTCCTGTTCCAGTGGTTGCTGTGTCCCAAAGCTGAGTATTATCCACTTTCCTATCTCCACACGTTCTCAGTCAAGCTCAATAAACATACCCCTCCTGGGGTTTAAACCTCCTTGTGTGTTCCTTTCTGGCATTCTGTGGCAAAAGACCAGACCGCAGAACAGCATGGAACCTACAGCCACAGACACCATCCAACAGCTGGTCAGCGCACTGCCTGCATGTTCCAAACGCCCAGCACGCCCCGTAGTGAGTACCATTTCTTATCCTCCCAATCATTTAAAACCACTCCTGTAGAACTGATTAGCGGCGCTTCTTCCATTACAGTTCATACACACCTTGACTCTGGATCAGCCAGAAACTTCATATCCGCCAACCTCTGCCACCAAATGAGCCTCAAGAGGAGCACAAACCCCGCCCACTACCAGATCCATTCCATCACTGGTAGCCCTCAAGGACGGGGGAAAATTCGTCACTTCGTGGGGCCCATCCACATGAAAGTCGGCTCCCTGCACTCCAAAAAACATCCACTTCCTGGTTCTAGAGAGGTCCACATCGGAGATTATTCTCAGATGCCTCTGGCTCATGGAACACACCTCTATTATCTCCTGGGCCACCGGTGAAATTCTGAAGTGGGGAGAAGGGTGTTTCCATCACTGTTTCCCCAATCTTCCGCTCCGGGTGCCCGAATCTCTGACCTTAACTCTCCAATCCACATCCATAGAGAGTCCACAACAACAACTTCCGTCCATTCCTCCTCAGTACTTCGACTACCAGGATGTGTTCTGCCCTCACCAGGCTTCCAAACTTACCCCGCATCGACCATGGGACTGCTGCATTGATCCCTACCGGAACATAAGGCCATGGAGGAGTACATCCAAGAGGCTCTGAAACAGGGTTACATCCGCCCTTCCAGGTCCCTTCGTGGCCAAGAAGGATGGGGGACTCCGTCCCTTGATAGACTAGCGTGCTCTGAACCAGGTCACTGTGAAACACTGTTACCCTCTTCCGCTCATCCCAGCCGCTCTTGAACAGCTAAGAGGAGCCCGGATCTTCTCCAAGCTAGACCTCCGCAGCACCTACAACCTGATCCGAGAGGGGGATGAGTGGAAGACGGCGTTCGTGACCCCTACCGGCCACTACGAATATCTCGTCATGCTGTATGGTCTGGCAAACGCACCGTCAGTCTTCCAGGGGTACATGAATGAACTGTTCCTTGAGTACCTTCATCAGTTCGTCATTGTCTACATTGACTGATTGATTGGTGTACTCTCGGAACGAGGCCGAGCATGTTCATCATGTCAGAACCATCCTCCAAAAACTCCGGCAACACCACCTCTTCCTAAAGGCTGAGAAGTGCTCCTTCCATCTCACATCCACCACCTTCTTAGGCTATGTCATCAGCCCAGACGGCATTAAAATGGAAGAGGGTAAGGTGGAAGCCATCACCTTCTGGCCGGTCCCTACCATGGTGAAGGAGTTACAAAGGTTACTAGGCTTCACCAACTTCTACCAGAGATTCATCGGGGGTTACAGCTCTGTCGTCGCCCCCCTAACGTATCTCCTTTAAAAGGGGCCCAGAACCCTGCAGTGGGTCCCAGAAGCCGACCGAGCTTTCCACCTCCTGAAGCAGCGCTTTGTGTCAGCTCCCCTTCTGACGCATCCTGACCCCGATCTTTCCTTCATTGTGGAGGTGGATGCTTCCACCACCGGAGTGGGGGCGGTTCTGTCCCAAGAGCATGGTAGCCCAGCATGACTCCACCCCTGTGCCTATTTCTCAAAGAAACTCTCCTCCTGTGAACAGAACTAAGAGGAAGAGTGGAGGCACTGGCTGGAGGGAGCGCGTCACGTATGTCCCTTCATCTCTCTGCCAACGTCTCATCCAGTCAGCTAACTCCTCCCTGGGCACGGGGCATCCAGGTATCAACCAGACTCTCTCACTCCTGCAGGAAGGATACTGGTGGCCCGGCCTAGCCTCGGACATCAGAAGATACGTCAGAGGTTGTCAGGAGTGTGCCATGGCCAAGATCCCTAGGCACCTCCCATCCAGCAAGCTGGTCCCATTACCCACTCCTCAGTCTCCCTCATCACACCTAGGAGTGGACTTCATCACCGACCTGCCTGCCTCAGATGGTTATACCTGTAACCTGTATCCTGGTGGTAGTGGACTGTGTAGTGGACTGGTTCTGGAAACCGCAGAAGGCCTGTTCCAACACCTCTTCTGGAATTTCGGCATCCCGGAAGACGTCGTGTCCGACAGAGGACCCCAGTTCGTGTCTCGTGTCTGGAAGGTCTTCTTCTGTCGCCTAGGTGTGACAGTCAGCCTGACCTCTGGATACCATCCTCAGTCCAATGGCCAGACTGAATGCAAGAGGTCAGTCATTATCTGTGTACCTTCTGCCACCACCAGCAACACTCCTGGCACCGTTTTCTCCCATGGGCCGAGTATGCACAAAACTCTTTGTGCCAGTCTACCACCGGCCTTACCCCCTTTCAGTGCATACTCGGGTACCAGCCTCCATTGTTCCCCTGGTCAGATGAGCCCTCCACAGTTCCCTCTGACTGCAGAGGGACTGCAACAGACCGTCAGGCATCATAAGTGGGCAGCAGACACACAGAGGAAGGAAGCACCCCAGTACCAACCAGGACAGAAGGTGTGGCTCTCCACTAAAGACATCTGGCTGCGCCTACCCTGTAAAAAGCTCAGCTCCAGATACATTGGCCCGTTAATCATCTCCAGACTTATCAACCCCGTCACAGTTGAACTCCAGCTTCCATCACATTATAAAATTCACCCCACATTTCACGTTTCACTCCTTAAGCTGTTTGTCTCACCTGTCTCTCCTTCTCCCTCCACAGAGTCTGGTGCTGCAGTGGATCCCCCCCTCTAAATATGGTCTCTGACTTTTGGACCAGCTGTATGATAGAAGGTAAGCATGTAGTTAAGTTAATTTTGTAAAATAATTCATATGTACGGTTAATTCATTCATATGTAGGTAAGTAAATGATTTAGTTATTTGGATGGAATGTATGCAGAGTAAGTTAGTAGGCAGGTTTTAAGTAAATAATACATCTGTATTTTGTCAGTTGTTAAACTGTAAAGACACGGAGTGCCAGGTGTGGGAAAAATCAGACTCAAGTGCAGGGAAAGATATCAGACAGGGGTTTATTAAAAAATAACCAAATGAACAGAAAACATTAGGGCAGAACTAAGAACTAAAATACAAAACAAGATACAAAAACTAAACATAAAAAAGAGAACACCAGGTAACAAAACAGCACACAATGACAAGGACTGGGAAAACAACACATGCAAGACAACTGGTATCGTTTGGTGAGGCAGTTAGTGAAACAAGAAGAACAGGTGAGGGAACAGGCTAAGGATCCAGTGGGGCAAACACATGAGAACACAAAACATGGAACAGGGTAAAACAAACCCCTGCTGGAATTCCCTCTGGTGTTCCAGCAAGGAAATTAACCAAGCCATCCAGTAGACAAGTGAATAAATAAATAAATAATAAAGTTAATAGGCAAACAAACAAACACAAAATCTGTCATGTAATTTTGGGAGCGATGAGTGGGAATTACAGCCATCATGAAAAAAAGAACAATAACATATGGTAAATTAATAAGATACAAACCTCTGAGCTGACAAGACAATGATAACCATCATAGAAACACATGTAGACATCCAGAAACAAGATGAATGAGAACATGATGATGATGATGGCTGCACCCAGAGAACTCAAGACATTCATTATCAGCGAGGCTTTCAACTAATCAGAGAGGAAACAATCATGTTAAATCCAGGACGTTTCCTTCATGAATAAAAAATAACTCATGAAATAAAGAATAAATAGAACATCATGTATCCATACCACAGAGGAGGAGTTTGGGTGGTTCGCTGTAGCAACTGACAGAGCTCCAGACACCATAAACTGTTCAAATAAAGGGACTTATGATGTTTATCATGTATTAAGAATAAAAACAAGATTTTGAAGTTAGTTACATAAGTATTGACACATTCAACAATCTCTAATGTTAACAAATTCAACCTGAAATGGGTTTAACTTAAAGCAATTATTATGGGATGTATCTACTGCTGAAGCATGGTGGTGGTAACCAAGGTGTGTGTGTGTGTGTGTTTAGGTTTCTACTTAAAAAGAAAATTAAGTAAATATATCACAGCAGCACATTACAGCCATGAGGTCAGTGGCCTGAAGTGCGATGCTGGCACCACCATGTTTTTTGACATCACAATTTTTTGTCGTTTCATCACATGATACTGATTAAGTTGCTTTTATTTTCTAATATGGAAAAGTTCAATGGTGTGAATACTAATGCAAAGTGCTTACAGTGAAGCCCTAAAAGAACATACGTTAAGTGAAAAAGAAATTCCGATACTGCAGATCAGAACTGAGAATTTGTCAAAAAAGATGAAAACGAAACAGAACAAGAGAGTCGTGATCCCGATCATAATCTGCACAGTCTGGGGAGAAAAAGAGAAGAACCACTGAGTGAAGGGAAACATTTTAAATGGTAATCAATCACTGCTGTACTATGAACACATTTTTGGTTAAAAGTATTTTTTACCCCCAGTGCTTTGGGCTCGCCTTTCAGATGTGCTGTCCTTTGGGAGAGTAGGAAATCAGCTGGAGCCGTTACAGGGGTCATGATGATGAAGAGTCAGGTCTCGTGCTATTAACAGACCTTTAGCAAATCAGATTAAACAGTGAAATATTGATTGAACTGCTTTCTTAAAGAAGGTAAAAATTTCTCAGAAAAGTGCACTTTTGTGTCTTTGCTGTTCCTCAGAAACAAATATTATGATTCAAATATTATTTTCTGTCTCCGCTGAAAATCTCTCTCAGAGGAGTGAACAGAACACAAAGGGTTAAGTCTCCAGATAGTACACTGTTAGAGCTGATCTGTTGATGCTGTAAGTGAACAGAGTTTACTTTAATTCTGCTGTTATTACACTAGAAAAATGGCACTGAACCAGAGAGCTGGAATGATATCCGGCTGGTACCAGCAATACCTAGTGGATCGGATATCAGAGAAACATCGGTGTAGCCAATAGCAACAATAAATTTTGAAATTTACAGAGATAGAGAGTTTACATGTTTCTTTGATTAGGATTAAAACATTGGTTAAGCAATCAGAAGGTCATGCGCTCAGATCCTAGCCCCTGCTCAGTTTTATAGAAAGAGATAAATGTAAGACTTTTTGTAAGAAAATGGCGTCCACCATAATGCCAGTGTAACTGAAAAATGCCACACTCTCGTTACAGCCCACTGGCAAGCTAGCTCACATCTAGTTTGTAATTCCCCTTTATAGAAGCTTCTGGGTGAAATCGGCTCCCTGTGACCTATGTCTTCTTATTCATCCTTTAAGCTTTCATATTTTATTCAAAAATTCAATTCGCTCTAAAACACTCTACTAAACCAAACTCCGCTAATGCAGACAAGCTTGTTTAGTTGTGCTAATGTCATGTCTGTTCTTATACCCTGAGTCTGTATGTAGATGTGTGCCTGATACAGTAAAGCAAAAATGAAGACTATTTACCTGAGAGTGAAATGATGAGCTTGCTGCTTTCTGCTTGTTTTGTGTTGCTTTGCTGTGTTTTGTTTCAGAGAAAGCTCCTGTTTAAAAATATCTGTGTAGGGGTGTGTCTGGACGACTGGCCGGGTTGTGGTTATATCTCATCACTGATGTAATTCTTTCTTCTTATAGTAAGCTTTAACGCTGAATGCAGGCCAACAATCAGGAAGTGGTTTCTCGATGCTACAGCATGAGCAGGCCATGTGTGTACAAATAGCATCATTTCAGCACAAGGAGGAAGAAAATCCAGACTTTGTGTTTCAACTCTAATTTAAAGAACATCACATATTTTTAGGAGCTGCTCATGTTACTAAGAAACTACACCAGGCTACGCACACAACCCGATTCCCTGAGAAGGGAACAAGATGCTTCGGGATCAAAGCTTGCGAAGTGGAATCCTCTCGCAATGCACGCAGTCAGTTTCCTCAAGAGCTGACGAGCATGCTCCTCTCCTAAACAAACAACGCAAAGAGTGTGCATGTCATCCTCCATGATAACATCTAAATATATTCTTTATTCCCTAGTCTAGACAGACAGGAAAAACAATCAGCACCCAACGCTAACCCTTTACCTAATGCTAACTCCAACTCCACATTGACCTGACTAGCTCAGCTGAGCAAGACTCAAACTGAAGGAGACGAATCATGCAGACAGGATGAATGCAGATACAAGGTTTACTGCAAACAGTGCTGGTTATGGGAATTGAGTTGCTCTAATGAACACCTCAACAACCTCTGAAAAACACACCCTGATACATAGTCATTTTATTCTTTTCTCTTATTTTTGCATGATGTCCCAAACCAACAGCTCTCTATTGAAAAGCCCAACCTGTATTTTTTTTTCTTTTTTAAATTTTAGGGGTTTTCCAGACACCATTATCTTTTACTTTTTAATACTTCCAATTTCCATTATAATCAAACTTTTGAGGTCAACCATAAAAAAACAATGGGCATCTTTAACCTTATCAGTGGGGTTTTTCCATCGTACTTTTGTCGAACAGCTCATCTGAGCATGAAAAGGCAACATGGCTAAATCTCAGGCCCACCTCTCTTCCTTTTGTTAATTAATCTTTAGGTTTTGTCTCTTTTATTAAACTTTCATATCTATAGCTAATTCATGTATTTTTCCTGTGTCCTTCTCCTAGCTTTATCCCGCTTTCAGCTAAACAACATCCTATCCTCCCTTGATGTCCTTCAGTGCAATGCAATTTTGGTAAAGAACCAATTCCAGTCTCTCGAGGTACCAACACTCCTACGAGTGGACAAGATGCCCTTGACCACATCTCCAACTCTGGCTGTGCCATAGTTAATGATGCAGTCCAAGTTTCATCCAGTTTAGAAAAGGCCTGCCAGACTGATGCTGCTAAAACTGTCACTAACTCTACACAGGCCATTTCTGTACAGGGTTACTAAATTTACCCAAACCTCTCTTCCCTCTTGTCGTGTTAAACCTTACATTGTTAAACCATTAAACAGAGGTGGTCAGTAAACAGAGGTGGTGTCTGATAACCTTATCATGTTTTCTTCTCATTCTTATCATACAAACACTAACAAAAATTCATTCAAATACATATTAGACTTCAGAATTACTCCCACAAGACAAACACAGAGCACTTCCTGAAGACAAAGAAGCTGGAGTAATGTGATGTAGACACCCTTATATGTACTTTTATTATGCATATTCCCTTCGTCACATGGCTTATCCGAGCCATTAAATGGCGTATGTGCACATAGGCACTACTATCATAATGAAGCATTCTCATACCTTTAGCCATGACTCAGTATCCCTCGAAAGGGAACCACAAAGTGTCCAAACCCATCCATCACCCTGAACATGCCAGAAAACATAGCCACACTGTCAGAACTGCTGTTATGTTAAAGTAAATTAATCAACACCCTTTGACCAATCAGAATTCAGACAATAGCATTGTGGTAAAATGTATTTTATTTTTTACATTTTATGATGTAACACTTCAGAGGTATCTGTAATAGACATGGTGTTCAGCATGAAGCTTAAACCGTACAGAGACAGCAAGAAGTTCAAATTTTGTAGGGAATTACAGCTTGATTTGGCATCTGTGGGTCGTAGTACTCAGGATTGTACATTGGCTGTCGATTCATCAACTGTGGATTCATCTGCTGCGGATTTATTTTCTGTTGAATCATTGGGTGTTGAACCTTTGAATGTTGAATCATTGGCTGTTGAATCATCGATTGCGGATTCATTGGCTGTTGATTCATCGACTGTGGATTCACTGGTTGTGGAATAAACACCTGTGAGTACTGTATTGGGTGTAACAGAAAGATTTAATAAAGAAGAAGAAGACCATCAGGATACAAATATAATTTTTAATTTGCTCAGTTTCACTTTAACAATCAGTCATGGGTAAATTCTGGGTTTGTGACTTGAATATGACAAGATCAGAATCATACATGCCTCTATCCCCACCTGCATAACGCTCATGTAACTTCTGAATAGAGATTAGGTCTGTGGTTAATGCTCTTCACAGCCTCTGTGTTTATGTTCTCAGACTGTGGTCAGTGGTAGCATAAGTGCTTAAGGTTAGGGGTTGGTGTTCGGAAGTTTGGGTTTCAAGGGGGCTGTATCATGGCTGACCCTGCGCTCTGACCCCAACTTCCAAAGCTGGGATATGTAAAGAAAGACTGTGAAAAGGAAATTTTAGACTATAAATTGAAATTCACTCACTGTAGTTGCAGTGTAGCAGGAGGCTTTACAGGCGAATGCATAAGTGCAGATAGAAATCTCAAGCAGAAAGAAAACTAGCAACACTCCATAGATCCCCTGACTCGTACAAACAGACACACAAAAAAATCAGTTCATTATAGTATAATGAATAATGATAATAAATAATGAAAAAGAGGTAATGAATCCCAGTCTGGTCTCATACTTTTAGATCCCACCATATGATAGTATGTAGTATGTAAGTAAATAAATAAGGTAAGTTAGTTAAGTAAGTACGAAGGTTATTAGGAAAATAAGTAGATCTGTCATAAAGCAGACCCAGAGGGTAGGACGCATGTGCGGGGTATTTAATAAACGGTAAAAAAGTAACCAAAAAGCTAACAGTGCAAAAAATTTGAAAAAAAAAGTGAAAAATCCACTATGTAACATCCCAGTACACAGTCACAGTAATTATCCACTCTGTAACATCACAAACACATGGAAACAGAGTGTACAATTCGCAACAAGGAACTGAAACTGAGGTGGTTATAAAGAGTGCAAAACAAACTTAATTATATATATGTGTATATAATTAAACACAGATCATATTCAGAAGGCTGGTGACTGTGGGGGTGGGAGTGTTGGGGGTTGCTGGTGATTCCTGGGAGCTGAAGCCTGTGGTGGCCATGTTTGTTAGCAGTGGTACAACAGAATCTGTGACATTACACAGTGTGACATCTGTAATTGAGTTGAATAAGTAAAGAAATGAGATAACAAGCAACAAACGAGGCCAATAAATAAACCTCAACACAAAAGAAAGTGAAAAGTAGCTGCTACAAAATCCTGCAATTTTGGAAACTATGAGTAGGAATTAGCCAAGGTGAAAAAAAAATGTATTTATGTACAAAATACAAACCAAATAGTTGGTAAAACATCTGTAACAGCTGTGATAGTAATACCTGTATTGAGCGAATATTATGAAGATTGAGAACAGGATGATGACGATGATGGCTGCAGCCACAGAACTGAAGACACTTATTATCAGCGAGGCTTTCAACTAATCAGAGAGGAAAGAGTCACGTTAAGTCCAGGACATTTCCTTCATGAATAAAAAATTACTGATTGATATAAAGAAATGAAGAGAACGTCATGTTTCCATACCACAGAGGAGGAGTTCGGGTGGATCGCTGTAGCACCTGACAGAGCTCCAGACACCATAAACTGTTCAAATAAAGGAATTCATGATGTTTATCATGTATCAAGAATAACAACCAACAGTAAGAACAAGGCAGTGAAGTTAGTTACATAAGTATTCACACCCCTCTGACTTTTCTAATGTAAAGCTGTACACCTGTGTAAATGTGTGTGTGTGTTAGTTATTAATTTATATCCATACAGTGTGTAGAGCAACAATAAACCTACTGTTTAAATGCCACAACAGCACATAGCAGCCATGAGGTCAGTGGTGACTTGAAGTGTGATGCTGCCACCACCATGTTTCACTAAAATAAACAATTTTTTGTTGTTTTATCACGATATTCATTATGTTACTTCTATTTTCTTATGTGGAAAAGTTCAGATATCTACCTAACAGGAGGTCATATATTTATTATGAAAGGGTGAAGTGGTTTATTTCAATAAAAATGCTTAAAAGTTTTTAAACTGAATTGTATCAGATGAGTATTGGCTGAAACTCAAGGCTCCAGTATTGGTACTGATATCAGACAACAACAAGGTAACCCAAGATGGCAGAGACCAGGCCCCAAGCCCTCGGAGTCGCCTGATGCTGGTGGCCAGGAGAAGAGTCAACGGAAGCTGTGCGCGAGAAAGCGGAAGCGCGGCAATAGGGTGGGTGTCCATTGTAGGCTAAAAACAAACCCTAGCCGGCCGGCACTCCCCTCCATACTGCTATCAAATGTCTGCTCCCTAGATAATCAACTGGACTACATCCGACTCCAGCAAGCTACACGGTGTGAGTTCAGAGACTGCTGCGTTTTTGTTTTCATGGAGACGTGGCTCAGTGACAGAGTTCCGGACACCGCCATTCAGCTAGCTGGGCTAACCATGTTTCATGCTGACAGAAATGCAGCTCTGTGCGGAAGGACTCGCAGTGGCAGTGTGTGTGTTTACATCAACACGAAATGGTGTAAGGACTCTGTGCTTGTTTCTAATTACTGTTCATCACTAGTGGAGTTTGTGACTGTTAGATGCAGAACTTTTTATTTACCCCGGGAATTCACAGCTGCTTTCATTTTCGGAGTGTACATTCCCCCCAGCGCTAATGCTAGAGAGGCTCTGTGTGAGCTCTACAGAGCTATTAGCGAGCTGCAGAATGCTCACATCGACGGACTGTTTATTATTGCCGGAGATTTCAATCATGCAAATCTCAAGTCTGTTCTCCCTAAATTCCATCAGGATGTGGACTTTGCGACGAGAGGGGCGAACACACTGGATCTTGTTTACACAAACATTCCCAGCGTGCCCCGCCCCCACCTCAGCTACTCAGATCACATCTCTGTTATGTTGATTCCAGCATACAGACCACTCGTCGGATGCACTAAACCGGTTATGAAACAGGTTAAAACCTGGCCAGCAGGAGCCACCTCTGCTCTTCATGACCAGCCCTCCTCCAGAGGAACAGGTGCTCTGTCTCACCACGGCTGATGTGAGGAAAACTGTACGCAGAGTTAACCCATGGAAAGCTGCTGGACCAGAAAACATTCCTGGCAGAGTGCTCAGGGAATGTGCAGAACAGCTAGTGGATGTCTTCACAGACATCTTCAACATCTCCCTGAGCAGCGCTGTCATCTCAACATGCCTTAAGTCCACCACCATCATCCCCGTGCAAGTCTCCAGTGTCCTGTCTCCATGAGTACCATCCCGTTGCACTCACATCCATCATCATGAAGTGCTTCGAGAGGCTCGTCATGAGGCACATTAAGAACCTGCTGCCACCATCACTTGACCCCATGCAGTTTGCGTATCGTTCAAATTTTTTTCCTCATAAAAAAATCAGAATTCAAAAACACTGATCTGCTTTTCTGACCAATGTTTTATTAAAGGATAACTCCCCCCTGAATTATATATCACACTATATACAGCTACAGCGGGGACCAAAGCACCTTTATCTCACCCAATATCCCCTAGTGATAAGATCCTTCCATGTTACATACAAGAAGGATGGAATCATAAATGAACAAACTTATATTTAAAGTAACAAAGTGATAATTAAAATCCTATTAGAGAGAAGCTCCTTATGCAGTTTTATTCTAGAAATGAAGAAGAGGAGAAGAAAAAAAAAACCTGAAGCAAGCTTTAGTACTTGGACCCTAAACTTTATCTGATTAGCAAATGTTGCTGCTAGTCTGTTGTTTGATGCTGTATTTAAACTACTAGTAGCTGCAGTGGAGTTCTGTAAAACCTTTTCCTCACACTCTAACCCCCCCCCCCAGCAACCTGAAACCTTTCTCTATCACCCTAAAACCTTTACCCAACACCCTAAAACCTTCCAAACAACCTAAAACCTTTCCCTAACACCCCAAAACCTGTCCCTAATACCATAAAACCCCCTCAACAACCTTTCCCTAACACCCTAAAACCTTCTGCTAACATCCTAAAGCCTTTCCCTAACACCCTAAAACCTTTCCCTAAAACCCTAGAGCCAATCACCACTTTTGCAGAGCTTCAGAAACACCTGGAATTAGAAGGTACAATTGTTTAAAAAAAAAAGTAAGTAATGCATTCAACCCCATGGCCCATTTGCACGCTCACTACACAAGACTCCTTGCTGAAGAAAAAGCATGTTGAAGCTCATTTCACAACATTTGGAAAAGCTTGTGAAATACTGGGAGAATATAGTCAGGTCAGATGAGACCAAAATTTAACTCTTTACATGTCATAATACACACCATGTTTGGAGGACAAATGGCACTGCACATCACCCCAAAAACACCACACCAACAGTTCATAAAACTAAACGAAGGATGAATGGAAAAAATGTACTGAGACATTCTTGATAAAAATCTGCCAGGAGGATGAAGATGAAATTAGGGTCGACATTTCAGCAGGACACTGATCCCAAACACACAGCCAAGGAAACTCTCAACTTGTTTCAAAGAAAGAAAATAAAGCTGCTTGAATGGCCCAGCCAATCACCTGACTTGAATCCAATTGAAATTCTATGGAAAGAACTAAAGGTCAGAGTTCATAGTAGAGGTCCATGGAACCTTCAAGATTTGAAGACTGCTGTGTGTGAAAGAATGGGCCAAAATCACACCTGAGCAGTGCATGCTATTAGTTTCCCCATACATCTTGAAGCTGTTCAAGCTGTTGTTACCAAGTATTAAATGAATTTCAGTAAGTGTGTTCAATACTTTTTCCCTGTGTCATTTCACATTATTACACATAACTTCATTGCCACCAGCGTCAGGCCACCAGAGGGGGCCCTCACCCGAGTTTTAGTGCTGCATGCGAAGGAACACTTCCAGGCTTGCAGATATTTATACAATGTGTGCATTACATTAGAACACGAAGTATTATTCCCTGCGATGTACTGAGCCGTTTGCTACTTGTGCTATTTCTTAGATTACTGTGTATGACTTGTGCTTTGACTTTTGGCGTTTCATGTGTTTTGGTTTGTGCTACGCTTTTGTTTGTTCGAGTATACTTATTCTCCAGTTTTGACCCTTGTTTGCCTGTTTCTGGTTCTTGCCTTCTGCCCGTTGTTTTAGACTTGCTAAATAAAGCTCTTGTTTATGGTCTGCCTCCAGCTATGCTTCTACTGCGGAGGCTTGGGTGACCAGGTCTCGGCTTGCCCTGAAAAGCCCACTACGTCCAAGGTAAGGGAGAACTACTGGTGCTCATGCTTTACATTAAAAGTGACCTTGCACTATGATCAGGATTCTGTTGTGGTCTCAGCCCTAGTGGACTCCAGAGCGGCCATCAACCTGATTGACTACCACCTCATGGAGAAGCTTTGTCTTCCTACCCAGCCCTGTAAGACTTCTCTACAAGTGATGGCAGTTCACAATCGCCCCATCAGGAAGGGCCTCAGACCAACCCATTTACCCTACAGGTCGGATTATTACATTATGAGGAAATTCCATTTTTTGTCATCTCTAATTCTACCATTGGTTCATCCACACTTATAGCAGCATAGCCAACCTGTTGACCCCCCTCCTACTGGGCAAACTGAGGTGACCACAATGGACGAAGTAGGCCTGGGCAGCCTTCGCTCAGCTGAAAAAGATCTTCACCACAGCTCCAATACTGAAACACCCAGACCCCAGCCTTCCATTTATCATCAAGGTGGATGCCTCCAGCTGCGGGATCAGGGCAGTGCTTTCCCAGTGCCATGGGAACCCAAGGAGAATCTACCCCTGCGTCTACTTCTCCAGTGGCTGGAGGAGGTCCTACACCCATTCCTGGTGCTATCATAGAAACATGGAATACCTCTGAAATGCTAGATGGCTGAACTCGTGCCAAGCCCGGTGGGCACTGTTCTTCACGAGGTTCCAGTTCATGGTTACGTATCGTACTGGATCTAAGAAAGTAGATGAGTAGTAGATATCTATGAAAGTAGATAAGTAGATGCCCTGTCATGATGTCATGACCCTACAAGTTCTCCCACACTGCCAGGGCCCATACTGCCGCCCTTGTTCGTGCTCACCCGCATCTGGTGGAACCTCATGGAGGAAATACAACAGGACCAGGTCAACGAGCTACCTACCTGTCTTGCTACCAAGCTCTACATACCTACCTTGCTGCGATCCCAAGTATTACAGTGGGTGCATGAGGCACCCAACTTGGGCCACCCAGGCATCCAACACACCATGACTCTCATTCAGAATCGGTTCTGGTGGCCCTCCCACTCCCAGGATGTGGTGGATTACATAGAGTCATGTGCTACCTGTGCTCAGTCCTGAACGAGCTGCCAGCCCCCCACTGGACTTTATGGAACCCTTCCTGTTCCCCAGCAACCCTGGTCAAATATGGAGGTTGATTTTGGGAGGTTTCAACACGATTGTAGTGGCAATTGACAGGTTCTCGAAGGCTTGCCAAGTGGTACCCCTGAAAGACCTGCTCACGACCATGAAGACCACCACAGTGTTTTTTAACCTGTGTCAGATCATGGGCTGCAATTCACGTCTCGGGTCTGGAGGGCGTTTAACACACATCTGGGGATCAACGTCAGTCTCAGCTGGGGCTTCCACATACAGTCTAACGGGAAGAAGGAGTGGCTGAACCAAGAGATTTGCCGGTATCTGTAAAACGGTCCTACTGTAGCCGAGTTTTTCCCATGGGCAGAATACACAGAAACTCTCTCACACACTCATCGACAGGACTCACCTCATTCCAGTGTATCCTGACCGCCCCGTTCCTGTGGTCGGGTGAGCCCTCAGAAATGCTGGCCCTAGATGACTGGGTCCGTCACAGCCAGGAGTTCCGGGAGAGTGCCCATGGCCATCTGCAAAGGTCCATTGCAGTAGGCTACTTTGATGTCATAAACCGATCGGTCTGCAAAGCGCTGCATGAAGTCAAACACATTAAATTATGTGCTTGGATCATGAGATTCGTAGCAATATGGGATTAAATTCGTAATATTTTGAGAATAATGTCATTATTTACATTAACATGTTTAGAGTGATGAATAATATATTAGGCCTATTTGTGTATAGTGAAATTAATGTATTAATAAAACGACTTAATGCACTAAGCTATGTTGAGAATACGCATAAAAGTGAGACTTTACTCGTTGCGTGCACATCTACCTTTTTTAATAATAAGGTAGGTATAACTTATCTGCTTTGAACATCTGCTTGTTCACATTACTCTAAACACCTTGATGTATATGGCATTATAAATAAAACTTTACAACTTAATCCCTATATTGCATGAGTTTAATACTGTTGCATGAAGTCAAACATTAAATGATGTGCTTGGCCACGGAATTTCTCTCAGAAGCAGATTAAAACAAGCAACAAAGAAAGTAAACGTGTGGAATTCATTTTTAACATTTTTAACATTTTCAGCTGTGAGTTTTCAATGTCATAACTTCATGGTGTGAGGTTTTACTGCATGTGATGGAAGCGGGAAGAGCGCGTTGCCCTGCAGGCAGCTGAACACGGAGCGCGAGCATCCATCTAAAAAAAATCTTAAGATTCCACAAATGCGCCCTTCTTCTACTTACGCACTTGTTTTGAGTGTAATGGATAAAACATATTGTGCCTAAAATCTATTTTAAGTCATTGTTATAATATTATAGCAATATGTAAAAATTTGTTTATGGACTGGTCAAATGGCTCTAACATTTTTATGCCTCAGTTATTAATAGTTTCATCATACACGTTTTGATCCTTACTGTAGCACTTATATATTATCTTATGTCACGTTTATATATTCGCTAAAACACTTCTAAATATGAAATATATCGATCTATCTGAACATGGTCTCTGTTTAATAATCACTGTGGCATCTCCCTCCCGCAGCCCGCTGCTATGTACAGTACTGTAAACTCGTATCTTGTACTGTAAAACTTGTACTGTATCTTACTTCCCACATTCATCCAAGTTTATGTAGCACATTTCTCTGACATTAAATAGCATATAACATATAAAACTGTACAATAACTCACCTTTGTATGTCACAATCTAGTCTTTAGTTAGTTTAATCTGTTTAATACTTTCTAACCAAAATGATGAGCAAGCTGAAGAGTCTGCATAATGTTTATTTTTTATTTAATGCAATCAGACCACATTTTTATTAGTTTAAGGTTTTTATTGAGTGATTACATTGATCTCAAGAACTGAACTGTGCTGGACACAGACACACACACATACATAACACATGCGAACAAAAAAGAACTGGACTGTGCTGGACATAGTCAGACACACACACAATCATTCTACACGTGCACCATTGAGAGCATCCTGACGGGAAGTATCACAGCCTGGTTTGGGAACAGCACCGAACAGGACAGGCAAGCTCTCCAGAGGGTGGTGCGATCAGCCGAGCTTACCATCCGCACCGAGCTTCCTGACCTGGACACCATATACATCAAGCGGTGCTGGACCAAAGCCAGGAAGATTATGAAGGACCTCAGCCATCCCAATAATGGACTCTTCTCTCTGTTGAGGTCAGGGAAACGTTTCCATTCCTTGAAGGCGAACACAGAGAGAATGAGGAGAAGCTTCTTCCCGCAGGCCATTCGGGCCCTCAACCAGAACACCTAGAATCTGGACTTTCTGGACATACTCACACATGACATGACATTCTACCTCAGCTGATTGTTGCACATGCAATAATTGCACTACTTTGTACTCTGCACTATTCTGTACACACAATAACACTCTCACTATACATCTTTCCTGTACATCTTGAGTGCACACTGCACCGTCACTTTACTCCCTGTTCAATTGGACATTTATACTTGCCTTATATATACATCTACATATATATTTATATATTTATCTTACATATGCACACTGTACATACTGTATCCTTTTTTTTGTTAATATTTTTATTATATTACTTTTATTTTATTTTTCATATTTATATTTACTTCTATTGATACTACCTATATATATTTATATTATATACATATATATCTACATATACATATATATGTATATATGTATATATGTGTATGTATATATATATATATATATATAGACATATATTTGCATGTGCATATCTGATCTGACACTTGACTTTCCACACTGTCCACACTGTAAATTTTAAATTTTTCTTTTTTTTTACTCTTTCTTTTTGTGTAAGACAGTCGTAAAAAGCATTTCACTACATGTCGTACTGTGTATGATTTTGTATGTGAAATGTCCTGTTTGCACGCACATGTCACTTTACATTTCACTTTACATTTATATTTATATTAGTCTTAGTTACATGTGTCACTTTAATAACTGCAATCACTGTATACACTGTTCTTTCATTGTCTAACATTGTCTTGGTCTTTGCACAAAGTCGGCCTATATGTTGTTTGTCTTGTCTTGTCTTGTCTTGTCTTGTCTTGTCTTCCTGTGCACTTCTGTTGTATGTCTTAAAGATTGCACCTTAAGTATAGTTTAAGTATAGTTTAATTTTTTTAGTCTAATTTAAATTTTTAAATTATAGTTTAATTTTTTATCTCTATGTTTAGCTCTGTGTTTGTCTGCGTCACTGTACTTTGTCTGTGTTCTGTGTAGCACCTCTGGTCTAGGAGGAACGTTGTTTCACTTCACTGTGCACTGCATCTGCTATATACGGATGAAGTGACAATAAAGCTTCTTTGACTTTGACTTTGGGCGGCGGTTTCTTTTATGATAGCTTCCTCGAAGAAAGACCGGTCCATTATCCCTTCAAATATTGCAATCGGTCCTGGTCCAAGTCTGGATATTGCCCCCCAAACAGTGCTTAATTTGTAAAAGAATAATTTCTGGAACAAAACCAGCAGTCTCTCGCCACTGTGACCGACACCAACCACACAACTTCAGTTTTCCCGGAACATGACGTCACTGACCGGTGGTAGTGCAATTATATACATTAACCCGTTGCTGAATGGTCTCGTGTATTATTCTGTTCCATATCGATCATATATTTCAGATGATATGTGTTCCTAAATACTGACGCCCGCTACATTAGAATGCATTTACGCCCCAAGTCGAAGCCATTTAACTCTTTCTCCAGGGGCGATTCTAGGATTTTCATTTAAGGGGGGCTCAGCCCCCAATGAGGGGAAATAGTAAAAATAAATAAATAAATAAAAGTCTGCCGGAGTTTTTATATAAAATTTAAAGGGGACTGAGGAGATCACCAGTTTGTGTAAAGCATGGGCTTCGCTAGGCCATTTCTATTCAGCCCCCCTAAAAATTATGTGATTCTCCACTGTACACAAATTGGTGTCATATGAAAACGGCGGCTCTTCGGCTCCTCCCCGTCTTTCAGCGCGTTCTTCAATCCGCAGACCGCGGCGTCGCAGAGCGAGGATCAGAGGACGTGTGTGTGTGTGTGTGTGTGTGTGTGTGTGTGTGTGATCAGGAAGACTCGTATTTGGCTTGTTCAGTACTCAAATGTTATACACGTCTATGCAATACAGTGGAATGCTGCAATAAGTTTACCATCCTACCATGTTAGTCAAACCTTTATTTTAATTAATTAATTATTATTATTTTTACTATTATACCCACATTGGGGGCTGAGCCCCCCTTAAATGAAAATCCTAGAACCATCCCTGGTGTAGAGTTTTTGGAGAATTTTAGGAGGGCTGGTTAGAAATGTTAGGGGGGCTAAAGCCCACCTAAAAATGGCCTGGCGTCGTCCATGCTGCTACCATATGCTTTCTGCTATCTGCTACCATATGCGGTTTAGTAGGACTGTGCTCAGTATCATTGATCTGATCAGTGGAGGTTTCTGTCCCCGATGACGTGGTTGCGTCCTCCGTTACTGACCGGTGTAACTTGCTTTGCTTCTGTCTCCCACTATCTTGATAAAAGGTGTGCAGTTCCATCTTCTCGGGATCTCTTTTGATCAGGCACACCATCAGCTTTTCTTGCGGATTTTAAAAAATTAAAAAATATGTTTGACGGTCTCTGACATTTTGAAAATATCATATTTATTTAGGTAGATCAGTAAACCATTCTTTTTTCCGCTGCTCTCTGCGCGCGAAACAATAATCACCAACCAATGAGAGTAATTGTAAACTTAAGAAAGCTGACTGGTCAAAAACATATGTTGAGGACCTAAAGCTAAACGTTACCTCTAAGTGTATCTGCATAAACCCACTCAGACCCACTCAGTTTCACTCACTCATACACACATGCGCTCGAGCACACACACACACACACACACACGCTGTCAGGTCACCAGGCACAAGTTAATGCCGGATCTATTAAAATAAATACCGGAACGCAATATATTATTCATCACTCTAAACACGTTAATGTAAATAATGACATTATTCACAAAATATTACGAATTTAATCCCGTATTGCTACGAATCTCGTGATTTTTACTTTATTCTCAGTGTTAACTTTATTCACGAATTATTACTACTTTGTCACAATTTTATTTAGTTTGACTTTTTTTTCTGGAATAACAACCAGTTAAATTTTGCATGATAATGACTTTAATCTCAAGAGGTTTTCCATTTTAATTTTTATCTTTGCACAGGCATCTTTAAAGTTGAACAGAAAACGTTCTGTGCAGATGGCAGGACAACACCAGCGCGATTAAGTATTTACAAAGCACATAAAAATACTTCGCAGCTTTACACTCACACAGTCACGGGTAAATTTATACATATTCATTTAAAATGTAAATATTATTATATATGTATTAAAGTATTAATATATACTGTATATTTATATATATAAGAACAGCGTCTATTTCTTTCAGAACTTATTGTGGATGTTTTCTCACAATCACTACATTACATGTGCAGTTAACAAATTTATTGGACACATTTAATGTAACATGATAAATTACAAGCGTATTTAACAACAGTATGAAGCAAACTTTGAGTGATTATACTGTATAATGTGCTGTGGCCAGAGTTGTACCATGTGCCACCTGGTGGAGATTCTGTGAAGTACAACACATGCATTTAAATACCAAAGCGCCGACTTGCAGAATCTCGTGGCACACTGCGGGCGGAATCGCGGCATGCCGCGGGAAAAAGCGCGCATTTTTAAATGCCACATCTGTATGGCGGCAATGAATCCAAGCAGACCGCCACAGGTGCCCACACCCCAGGGTCCAGGTGGTTTAGCAGGTCTGGTTATCTACACAAAACCTGAGACTGAAGTTACCATATCTAAAGCTCAGCCCACGTTTCATCGGCCAGTTCCGTATCATCCACCCAGTTAATCCAGTCACGTATCGCCTGTCACTCCCGCCTTTGTATCGCATCTTACCCACTTTCCACGTGTCCCTGCTCAAGCCAGCACACCCTTGCCCTTAGAGCAGTGAGCCACCGTTCGTAGAGGCGGGGGGGTCTCTGCAACATCGCCACCAGTGTTGGGGAAAGTAACTTTTAAAAGTAATGCATTACAATATTGCGTTACTCCCCAAAAAAGTAACTAATTGCATTACATAGTTACTTGTTACTATTGCGTTACTTTTTCTTAAATTAAAACCAATTTATTGAGTTCAGTCAAACTAATTATTCTACCTGGTGGAATCAAGCTTTTGTTGTTTAGCAGTAGGTGTGGTGCAGGTGTCACCATTTGGCTTTCTCGCTTCCAACTCTACAGAGCTGTGCTTTGCATGAAGATGCTTTTTAAAATTTGAGTTTGTGTTTTTCGCAGTTGACAAGTGTTTTTCACCTGTACACAATCTACATTTGACGACTATTGCCTTCTCCTTTCCTTAGACAATTTCAAAATAATAAGAGTGTTTCCATCGCAGAAACATAAAGCTCTGACCTGCCATGTCAGTTTTTGAAGTGTGTTACCGCGCACGCATGAGTGCCCATGTGCACAAGTGATGGCAATAAATTTAATTCAGTAAAAACATAACAGTTAAAAAAGATTCATTTAACTGAAAAGTAACTCGCGTTAGTTTAAAAAAAAAGTAACACAAAAATTAATGTGTAAATTCAGAAAGAAATGCATTTCTTTACTCGTTACTTCATAAAAGTAATTTGATTACGTAACACACGTTACTTGTATTGCGTTACCCCGACACTGATCGCCACTGGCATCAAGTGAAGGAACACTTCTGGGTTCGTGGATATTTATACAACATGCGCACTACATTAGAACACGAAGTATTATTCCTTGTGACATACCGAGCCATTTGCTACTTTTGCTATTTCTTAGATTACTGTGTATGACCTGTGCTTTGACTTTTGGCATTTCACGTGTTTTTGTTTGGGATAGGGTTTTGTTTGTTCGAGAATACTGTTTCTCTGGTTTTGCCCGTGGTTTTGGACTTGCTAAATAAAGCTCTGCGTATATATCCTAACACAACTGCATCTAGAGATTCGTTACACCTCCTCCCTGGTGTTTATAATCACACTTTCTTTTGTTTGTAATGATTTAAAATCCCACTCTCAGGTGTTTATAATTATTTATAATCTTACTCTCTGAGTGTTTATAATGATTTATAACCCCAACACTCCGGTATTTATAATGATTTATAATCCCACTCTGTGGTGTTTGCAATGATTTATAATCCCACTCTCCGGGGTTTGCAATGATTTATAATCCCACTATCTGGTGTTCATAATGATTTATAATTCCACTCTCTGGTGGAGAGTTCAGGTAGTTCCCTTTCGAGGGGTGTTATGGGAATGCTTATTGAAGAAGTTGGTCTAAAGCTCTGTGTGAACACATGCCAAATTAAAGGCTCAGATAGGACACATCTACATCACATTACTCTAGCTTCTTTGTCTTGGGTGAGCAGCATGCGCACGTGGCTCTTGAGGGAGCTACTTGTGTGCATTCCAAGAGTTTTTCCCTCTGTAGGCTCTGCTCTCGCTTGGTGGGTCCCACGTCTGCCGAGGCAGTGTGTTAACCTTGGTCATAGGGATTGCAGGTTAAGATGGTGGAAATAGAACAAGAGACGGGTAAATCCCTTTCACTTGTTCTTTCCACTGACTCTGACATCGCCCCTTTGGCTTCAGGAGCTCAATTTTTCCCAAACCAAATGAGATGTTTTTGTCTGCATCAGGCTTCAAGAAGCTCAATGGAGTTTGAAGAGCTATTAGAGGTGATTACGCGTGCCTTTTCTAAACTTTGTTTGGACTGGAATTATTCAGCAGTCATAGACCTCAGTGAGCATGAATACATGGTGTTACCCAGGGTTGAAGAGATGTTAGCTAGCTATTGTTACCCTTCCTTGGCAGCATGGAGAAAGCCCACTCTGAGCCACTAACTTTGCCCTTCATGCCACAAAGCAGACCATGGCTGCACTGTCATGGAACGGCACCTGTGGCCCAATTTAGCCCGGAATAAAGAAAAATTTAAAGCTTTCCTCCTGGATGGCCCGATATCACCCCAAGGCCTGTTTTGCGATGCTGTTAATACTGTCATCAATAGGTATCAGGATACGAAAAACCAGTCGGTGGCATTCAAAAAGTTAATCCCCTGCTGTGTCCAGGAGCCCTGGCCTTCCGGAGGCCAGTGTTGCTAACTGGGTCCCCCTCATAACTGGGCCCCCCTCGTAAATAGGCGGGTGGTCAGCACACTCAAGGCCAGGCCTGTCAGACAGGATCTGAGGGCTGTCATCTCTGCCAGATGGACCAAAAAGGAAACCTGTCACCGGAGGTTTTGAAGCATATATGGTGAATTTTCGGCCAGGTGGAAGTAAATCTGGCTTTGCTGACCTGATTTCCCTCCTAGACAGGACTCCTTAGGAGATTCCTGTGAGCAGGGACCACCTGTCTCAGGCAGAAGAGGCGATTCTCCACTAGCACCGAGACATAAAAACTCTGGTTCTGGCCCCCAAGGGGGACTTTCAGATGAGGTTTTAGAGACCATATTAAATTCTCAGACTTCATCCACAAGAGAATTGCTTTGAATGCTTTAAAATGTAGAGTTTTCCTCTGGTATGACCAGTGCCACCAGGACCCAGTCCACTGCTCCATTGGTTCAGTGCTGGAATTCCTGCAGAGGCACCTTTCTGAGGGCCTAACACTGTAGATGTCTCCCCTCTTGGCACACTCTGTTGTCCTAGAGAGCCTGCTAGAAGCCCCCTTTGATCCTTTATTAATGCTCATATGAAGCTTAATATCATTAGAGCATGTGGCGTCCTCTGCTCTCCTAGTCTCCTTTGGCGATCACAATAAAGGCAATCCGCTCAGATGTTACTGCATGTGGAAAGTTTATTTTTAATTGTTGTTTATTTGTTAATTATGCAAATAAACTTTATACAACAGTTTAACTGCAACTGCCGATTGTAATCTTGCACTTTACTTCTACAGGAAATGCTTGTATTTATTTTACTTGTCATGTTTATATGTTGCACTTCAGTCAGAATCTAATTGCATTTCATCATCTTAGAAAATGTAAACTGAACAATGACATTAGAGTTGAAGCAGAATACAGAGTTAAGTCACCAAAACATAAATGCTAATTTATTCAGAGGTCATTTTCAGACATGAAACCTGAAGTAGGATTTGTGTGCAAAAGTAGGGCCAGTTTCAGAAAAGAACTGAACCAAACAATGACCAAAACATTGTAGGAGATTACAGGTGGTTTTCATGAAACTTAGTTGTAGTAGTAGGCAGGATTGTTCATCTGCACTGTGTACATCACCTCTGTAGTCACTGCCTGTGAATACCTCGGCTGTAATGGAAAGATTGAGTGAAACACACACATTATTCCCCTCTTTTTACGCTTTATATACGTGACAATGTTTAGATGGGAAACGTTTCTCAGATTCAGAATATCATCTTATATACATATATAGTTTTTCTCATCCCCTATACGTTCACTCATGACTTCAGAGCTTCACTCATAAAAACTTCTCTGTTCCTGAGATAATCACACCAGAACAATGTCTAATGGATTGTAATAAAGACATGCCTCTTTTTTCCAACTCCGCCCCCACATGCATAATTTTTAAATAACATCTAACTTAACCCTAAGTACAATAGTATGAGACTAAAGTAAACAATTGCACTTTTTTAAGTACACTAAAATGTGTTATTTTATTGCATAACTTTATTAAAGAGCTGTGTTAAAAATAACATGCATTAATGAACTGCAGTAGTAGGTGGAGTCAGAGTATTTCGACTTTTTGCACCTGCAACGTGATTTATGAAAAAATGAAAAATTTATGAAAATTTTTTTTATAAAGTTTCTTAAAATGGCTGAATGAGTTTTTTCTTTCTATTTCCACAGATGCTTCAGTTTTACTCTGGAAACCACACTCTCGTTTCTGTGTCTTTAAAGTTGTACACAGTTCATTCTTTGAACTCGCTTTGCAACGTGAACACTAAATAAACACAACATGACTAGTCTGTGTTTGGGGTCTCAGACTGCATGACTGTGCACATTCATTCCCAACAAGGCTTTCACCTAAAGAGGAAACAGGAAACAGTGCCATCTAACAGAATAGATATTATTCTATCATTGAAGTTCACATGAAACTCTGGATCCTGATTGGTCAGAAGAGTTTTGGGAATTTTCTATAACAGCAGCTCTGACACTGGTGCAGGAGGTTTCTCTTAATGCTTATAATGCGTCATTGTTTCCATAGTAAGCCCTCTGACCTTCACATGGGTCAGAGGTAAAACTGAATCTTTTGTTTCTCTGGAAGGGGCAGAGCTGCGTTTCGTCTTAACGTACCAAAGTGCAAACATTTCACGAAGGAATTCTATTGAAATTTATAATTTCACAATATGCATTTTAAATTAATCCCTGTTCAAATCGCTAAAAATGTTACACATTAAAAAAAGTAACTTTTTTGCTTATTTCACTTTGTGAAAGTGACAGTACGTTCGTGGAGACAAAGCTAGGCTGAAAGTGAGAACACGATATGGGTACGCTTCTCCCCAAAAAGCATATATCTTTGTATATAAAAGAGTTCTCAGGAAGTGGTTTATGATTTCCTGATGCTACACCATAAGCAACAGCTGCTGCAGTGTAGTTCCAGTTATTTATTTCTCTCACCATGTAAAATAACCATTAATTTAAATGAAGTGAGAATTTAATTTAATTTATTACATAGTGAGGGAAGTTCTACTGGAACATGAAAAACAGGAGGAAGGGAAGTTATTAGTTAGCCATGTTTACATACCATGCAGGGATTTTGGTGGTTCGCTGTAGCGACTGACAGAGCACCAGAGCTTATGAACTGTTTAAAAAAAAACATGACTGTTTATCAAGTAACAAAAAATCAACAGTGAAGGTTATCCTCTTGTATCAGTATTCACTCCAACCCTTTTTATTTTTTCTATCTACACAATCTAGAACATGTTACTGAAGCATGGTGGTGGTAGTATCCTGTTAAGAATTATCCTTGGCCTCTTGCTTGCTTTACTGACAAAGTAAAAATTAACTAATTAATTATTTAATTAAGTAATTAATTAATCAGCTAAATAACTATTATTAATTAATTAATTACAATAAAAATTAATCAATAATAAAATATTTATTAATTTGTTTATTTCTTAATTCAAAGATTCAACAAAATATGAAAGTAAAAATAATTCAATAGTTTGCAAATTTATTTACAAATCAAAAACCAGAAAAGTATCATACGACCTTAATATAAATACACCTGGTTCTTAAGGAACCCAGAATTTGTTAGCAAGCATTCAGAAACAGTGAGAATAACAAAATAATATAAACATAATCAAAATCAAGCAGTGAATCATTAAAACAAAACAATTTGGAACATGAATAAACAAATAAATAAATAAATAAACACAAGCATTTGAGTAATCAGAGGCATTAATCACAGAAGAAACTAAGAGGCCAAGTTTACTTCTCAGCACAATGCTTCAACCTCATGTGCTAGTTTTGAAAAGTTATAAAATATGATTTCATCTAAGTCACCTCTGTGTTACTCAGCAATGTATAAAACGGTGAGGTTGTGTAAATGCCGTCAACTTACGACAAGTGATCCCCACAGAGCGATACCGCTGGTGACTCTGAGCCGGAAAGTGAACAAGGTTAAAAAAATACCGAACAGTAAAGTTATGATTCCGATCGTAATCTGCACAGTCTGTGGAGAAAAAGAGACAATGAGATTACAACCTGGAGAAATCTGAAATGTTAAGCATGAAGACATTTTAACATAAAAGTATTTTTACCCCCAGTGCTTTGAGGTTGCCTTTCAGATACGCTGTGCATCTAAAGAGTCGGGTATCAGCTGGAGCCGTTACAGGGGTCATGATTATGAGGAGTCGACTCGATGAACAGACAGAACATCCTAAAGAAGTGTTCTTTAAGCAGTAATATATCATGTACTGTGAAAATGATACCTTAGCCTGTTTTAAATGCAGTTACATTTTTTAAGATACAGATTTTCTAAACAATAAACTGAATCATTTCATTAGATTTGAGCCATTTTTTGTGAGCATACTCTTGTAATTAATCTCATTAAAACGTATAACATTAATCTCTTTATGATATAAACAACAACAACAACAACAAAGAATACAAAGACACACATGATGTGTGGAACAGTGTGGTTTTATAGCTCAAAGTTCTGAATTTTTAATTGCATAACAATTTATCATTTTGATACGAGTGAAGTCCAGACTTTATGTTTCAGTGCTGCTTATATAATCCTCAGTGACTTGATGTTTCCTTGTAGCTTAGTTGTTTGTTTGTTTTTTGTTTTGTTTTTTTATAAATAAAGCTGTATTTTGGGAGAAAGATAAAACCTGACACATTCCTTCAGATTATTATACATGAAAAGATAAAAACATGGCAGAGGAGCTACTTCAGGGCTGAAACTTGACCTTTCTCACTGTACGAGTCCCTGTGAAGGAGCTGTTACTATGGAAACGATCACAAGTGCATTAATATCACTTGAGAAATGAATCAATACCTTCTGACCAATCAGAATCCAGAATTCTGCAGCGTTGTGCTGTAGATGAGCGTCGTGTCTGAAGATTTCTGAAAAGGTCAGTGATAGTGTTGTAGAAAGAGAAGAAACTCACAGATATGTGATTGTGTTATTGCATGAGGAAAGTTTACTGTAAATCACACACACACAATCACACACACTCACAGAATCAGATAGGTAAGAAACGAAATCATAGTTAAAGAGAAGATGTCTGGATTACTTTTGTACCTCAGCAAGCTTTTTTTTCCCAGATGTATCACTATATATCTGTAATAGACATGATGTCCAGCATGAAGCTTAAACAGTACAGAGACAGCAAAGGCAGGACCTGAGTGCAAAATAAATATGATTAAATTTTCTAGGGAATTACAGGATAGAAATAGCCTTTATTTGTCAAATATACTTAACAGCACAGTGAAATTCTTTCTTTGCATATCCCAGCCTTGGAGGTCAGGGTCAGAGCACAGGGTCAGCCATGTTAGCAGCCCCCCCTCGTCAGTTTCGTGCTAAAAATAATAAGAATTCAGTTCAATGTGAGACTCTCCTGAAGCTAATCTAACACTCCAATCACCACATTAACCCGACTAGCTCAGTCTAACAAGCAGACTTCAACTAACTAAGAACTAAGAAAGAACTAAGAAAAAGACAAATACTTCAGACTGGATGATGGCAGAGATGAGGTTTATTCTAGTCAGAGCTGAGAACAAATGACAAGGTGTTCACAATCTTCAGTTTCAAAGATCAGTGTCTATATCCATGTTTCTTATCACACATGATGAAATCAGCCTAACTCCTGAAGTCGAAATGGTCCACCTGCTTTTTTTGTGGATGGTTTGGGCCTTTCCTAGACATGGTTATATTCCACTTTGGCATTTTACATTTCCCATTCAGCTTTAATATAAAACTTATATAAAAATAGATGTCTTATCTCTATCATTATGGTTTTTTGTTGTTGTTTCGGGGTTTTTTTTTTTTTTTACATTTTCCAGTGTGAAACATTTTCATGTTGAGAAGACATCATGGGCATGTTAGAATCAATTTCACTTTTTCATGTTAGTTATTCTAAGCTTATAGCTAATTTATGCATTTTGAATTTTGACCTGGGGTGAACTTGATTTTCTCCAATGTGCTTCAACAATGCACGGATTCTCCCAGACTCCAGCTTCAGATGTCCAGTGGAACAACCAGTGAACTGCTAAATTCATATGCATCTAAAAACATCATTTGTTGATTCATCTGTTGTTGATCCATCTGCTGTGGATTCTGTGACTGTGTGTACTGCATTGGCTGTAGCAGAATGAATTAATAAAGAAGAAGAAAATCAGGATTCAAATATAATTTACAATTTGTTCAGCTTCACTTCAACTAACAATCAGTTATGGGTCAAAATTCATGCGTAGTGGCTTTATTCCATCAGTATTAATCCAGATAAAGTTCTCAGTACTCTTTTGGGTTCCTGTAATAATGCTGATGCCTTCTGCTGCACTCTCAATGAGATTTTTTGTGTAAAAAAACATGCATTTTGAAGGATTAGCTGACCGAGCATAATTTATACACCCACCAGGCCTAACATTATGACCACATGGCTAATATTGTGTTGGCCCCCCATTTGCTGCCAAAACGGCCCTGACCCGTCCTGCACTGTGTATTCTGACCCCTTTCTATCAGAACCAGCATTAACTTCTTCAACAATTTGAGCAACAGTAGCTCGTCTGTTGGATCGGATCGCACGGGCCAGCCTTCACTCCCCACGTGCATCAATGAGCCTTGACCGCCCATGACCCTGTCTCCGGTTCACCACTGTTCCTTCCTTGGACCACTTTTGATAGATACTGACCACTGCAGACCGGGAACACCCCACAAGAGCTGCAGTTTTGGAGATGCTCTGATCCAGTGGTCTAGCCATCACAATTTGGCCCTTCATCAAACTCGCTCAAATCCTTACACTTGTCCATTTTTCCTGCTTCTGACACATCAACATTGAAGACAAAATTTTCACTTGCTGTCTAATATATCCCCCCCACTAACAGGTGCCATGATGAGGAGATCACCAGTCTTATTCACTTCACCTGACACTGCTCACAATGTTACATCTGATTGGTGTAAGTGTATTCACAGAATGTGAATAAAAATATTTCTGATTATCATCCATCTCAGGTGGTCTGATGTATGTAATTTCAGGATTAAATTTCAAATTGTTTGAGTTCTCAGACCTTGAGGTCATGACTGACGAAAAAGATTTGAAATGCACTCACTGCAGTTGCAGAGCAGCAGGTGGCTTTACAGGCAAACACCGAAGTGCAGATAGAAATGATGAACTCGAGCAGAGCGAAAACCAGCAAGACTCCATGGATATCTTGCCACTGGCCCACAAATACCCAAAAAAATCAGTAAACAAACAAACAATTAATAAAAAAGCAGTAATAAAATAACAAAAATAGCAGTTTTCATTACAGAATATTCATTACAGTCATGTTTTGCTTCACAATCTTCTCTAATTTAATGCAAATACAAATGATATGATCAACATCAGGAGTGAAAAGTAGAATCTTTTAAATGCTTGGGATCAAACTGTTCTATCTGATCACATGCCTTAATAGAAGAGATTAGACATGACCAGAAGAGTTAACATGACGAGTACCACGAGTTTGATGACATTTAAATTGGGAGATGGTTTAGAATGGTTAAAGACTTAATTTCACAGTTTATAATATTTTAAAATTCCCAAATCTTCTTTTTATTTTAACTTAAAATAAAATAAATATGGTATCTGAGCAGCTGTATGATAGAAGGTAAGCATCTAGTTAACTGGAGTAAGTTAGTTTAGTAAAATAATCCAAACGTAAGGTTAGTAAGTAAGTAAATTAGTTAGTTATTTGGTTGGACTCTATGGATTGTAAGTTTGTAGTCGGGTTTTAAGTAAATAGAAAGATCTATATTTAGTCAGTTGGTAAACTGTAAAGACACGGGGTGCCAGGCATGGGAAAAATCACCCCCAAGTGCAGACAGACAGGGGTTTAACAAAATGAACCAGAAAACATTAGGGCAGAACTAGGAACTAAAATATGAAATAAGACACAAAAACCAGCAACATAAAAGAGTGAACACCGGGTAACAATCCAGCACACGATAACAAGGACTGGCCAAACAACACACACAAGACAACCGGTATAAATTGGGGAGGTAATTGGGGCAGTGGGGCAGGTGTGCAGATGCGGAAACAGGCTAAGGATTGGGCGGGGCAAACACATGAGAACACAAAACATGAACAAAGACACATGGCATAGGGCATAAACAAACCACAGCTGGACTGCCCTTTGGCGTTCCAGGAGAGAATTGACCAAGAGATTCATGACAGTAGACAAGTGAATAAATGAATAAATAATTAAGTTAATAGGTAAACAAACAAACACAAAATCTCAACACACACAAAAAAATGTAGCTGACAAAATCCGTCATGTAATTTTGGGAGCAATGAGTGGGAATTACAGCCATGAGGAAAAAGAACTATAAGATAATATATATTAATAAGATACAAACCATTGAGCTGCCAAGACAACGATGACCATAAGAAGAACACTCATAGACATGCACAAACAAGATGACTGAGAACATGATGATGATGATGGCTGCACCCAGAGAACTTAAGACATTCATTATCAGCGAGGCTTTCAACTAATCAGAGAGGAAACAATCATGTTAAATCCATGATTTTCTTCATGAATAAAAAATAACTGATGAAAATAAAGAAATGAAGAGAACACGTCATGTTTCCATACCAGAGAGGAGTGAGGGTGGATCGCTGTAGCAACTGACAGAGCTCCAGACACCATAAACTGTTCACAGAAAGGATTTGTGATCTTTATCGGGTGTTAAGAATAAAAACCAACAGTAAGAACAAGGCTGTGAAGTTAGTTACATAATTATTCACACCCCTCTGACTTTTCCCATTTACCACCATGTTTTTAGTAATTATTCACACCCGTGTAGTACTCAGGATTGTACATCGGTTGTTGATTCATCAACTTTGGATTCATCGGCTGTTGAATCAGCTGTTGCTGATTCATCTATTGTGGATGCATCTGCTGCGGATTTATTGGGTGTTGAAGCAACTGCTGTTGAATCATTGATTGTGGAATCATCGGTTGTGGATTCATCTGATGTTGAATCATTGGCTGTTGAATCATCGTCTGTTGAATAATTGATTGTGGAATAAACGACTGTGAGTACTGTATCGGCTGTAACATAAAGATTTAACCACCAGTGAACTGCTAAAGTCATATGCATCTAAAAACATTTCCATTATTTGTTGATTCATCTGTTGTTGATCCATCTGCTGTGGATTCTGTGACTGTGTGTACTGCATTGGCTGTAGCAGAATGAATTAATAAAGAAGAAGACCATCAGGATACAAATATTATTCACAGTTTGTTTAGCTTCACTTAAACAATCAGTTATTAGCAAAAATTCTGGGTCTGTGACTTGAATTTGACAAGATCAGAATCACACATGACTCTATCCCCACAAATGCGTAATGCTGATGTAGCTTCTGAATAGAGATTAGGTCTGAAGTTAATGCTCTTCATAGCCTCTGTGTTTATGTTCTCAGACTTAAGGCTCAGGGTTGGTGTTCAGAAGGTTGGGGTTCTAGCTGCCACTGTTGGGCCCATGAGCAAGGCCCTTAACCCTCACTCTTACAGGGGGCTAACTCTGCACTCAGACACCAACTTCCAAAGTTGGGATATGTAAAGAAAAAATTTCACTGTGCTGTAATGTATATGAGAGATGTCTTCTGATTTTTCTGCGGTTATGACTGACGAAAAAGGAAAATAGATTTTAATACACAAGTTGCAGTGTTGCAGGAGGCATTACAGGCGAAAACATAAGTGCAGATAGAAATGATGAACTCAAGCAAAGAGAAAACCAGCAACACTCCATAGATCCCCTGACTCATGAACAAACAAACACACAAATAAATAAATCAGTTCATTATAGGCTCTTGAATAAATAATGATAATAATCAATGAATAAAAGGTAATGAATTCCAGTCTGGTCTTAGACTTTTAGATCCCACTATATGATAGAAAGGGTAAGGGTAAGTTAGTTGAGTAAGTAAGAAGGTTAGTAAGTGTGTAAAAAATTTAGTGAATAGAATTTAAGCAGGTTATTAGATAAATAAGTAGATATGTCATGAACCAGACATGGAGGGTAAAACGCAAGTGCAGGGCATTTAATAAAAGTCAAAAAGTCACAAAAGAGTGAACAGTGCAAAAAATTTGGACAAAAAGGGAAAAGCGAAAAATCCACTATGTAACGTCACAGTACAGTCACAGTATTTATCCACTCTGTAACATCACAAACACGTGGGAACAGAGTGTATACATCACAACAAGGAACTGAAACTGAGGCGGTTATAAAGAGCGCAAACCAAACATATTTATATTGGTGGCTTCTGGTGGTTCCTGGAAACTGGAACCTGTGGCGACCATGTTCGCTAGAAACAGTGTCTGTGACATTACACAGTGTGACATCAATAATTGAGTTGAATAAGTAAAGAAATGAGTAAACAAGCAACAATCTAAGCTGATAAATAAAACTCAGTACAAAAGAAAGAGAAAAGTAGCTGTTACAAAATCCCATAATTGTGGAAACTATGAGTAGGAATTAGTCATGGTGAAAGAAAGAAAGAAAAAAAAAAACAACATATGTATTTATGTACAAAACACAAACCACAGATTTGGTAAAACATCTGTAATAGCAGTGACTGTAATACTTGTATTCAGTCACAAGTATTATGAACATTGAAAACATGATGATGATGATGGCTGCAGCCACAGAACTTATCAGCGAGGCCTTCAACTAATCAGAGAGGAAACAGTCATGTTAAACTCAGGATATTTCCTTCATGAATAAAAAATAACTGATAAATCTAAAAAAAATGAAGAGAACCTCGTGTTTCCATACCACAGAGGAGGAGTTCGGGTGGTCCTCTGTAGCAACTGACAGAGCTCCATAAACTGTTCAAATGAAGGGATTCATGATGTTTATCAGGTGTTAAGAATAAAAACCAACAGTAAGAACAAGGCTGTGAAGTTAGTTACATAATTATTCACACCCCTCTGACTTTTCCCATTTACCACCATGTTTTTAGTATAATAAACAATTTTGTGTCATTTCATCACATGATACTAATTAAGTTACTTATAACTCATAGTGCTTAAAGTGCTTAGAGTAAAGCCCAAAAAGAACATACGTTAAGTCAAGAGAAAATGCCAACACTGCCGGTCAGAACTGACACATGAGAAAATATTAAAACAAAACTGAACAAGAGAGTCGTGATCCCAATCATAATCTGCACAGTCTGTGGAGAAAAAGAGAGGAATCGCCGATTAAAGGGAAACATTTTAAATGGTGGTTAATCACTGCTGCAAAAATAAGGACATTTCAAACATATTTTTACCCCCAGTGCTTTGGGCTCGGCTTTCAGATGTGCTGTCCTTTGGGAGAATTGGGAATCAGCTGGAGCTGTTACAGGGGTCATGATGATGAGGAGTCGGGTCTTGTGCTATTTCCAGACCTTTAATAAATAGATTAAACTGTGAAATATTGATTGAACTGCTTTCTGAAAGAAAATAAAACCTTTCAGAAACATCTCAGTTGTGTGTCTTTGCTGTTCCTCAGAAACAAATATGATTTGAATATTACTATCTGTCTCTGCTGAAAATCTTTCTCAGAGGAGTGAGCAGAACACAAAGGGTTAAGTCTCCAGAAACGTCACTGTTAGAGCTGATCTGCTGATGCTGTGAGTGAACAGAGTTTACTTTAATTCTGCTTTTATAATACTTTATATAGAGTATATTAATGGACCAGAACCAGAGAGCTGGAATGACATCAGGCTAATATCAGCAGTTCATAGTTGATCAGATACACTATATTGCCAAAAGTATTCGCTCACCTGACTTGACTCGCATATGAACTTAAGTGACATCCCATTCCTAATCCATAGGGTTCAATATGAAGTCGGTCCACCCTTTGCAGCTATAACAGCTTCAACTTTTCTTGGAAGTCTGTCCACAAGGTTTAGGAGTGTGTTTATGGGAATTTTTGACCATTCTTCCAGAAGCGCATTTGTGAGGTCACACACTGATGTTGGACGAGAAGGCCTGGCTCTCAGTCTCCGCTCTAATTCATCCCAAAGGTGTTTTATCGGGTTGAGGTCAGGACTCTGTGCAGGCCAGTCAAGTTCATCCACACCAGACTCTGTGTGCACTGGTGCACAGTCATGTTGGAAGAGGAAGGGGCCAGCTCCAAACTGTTCCCACAAAGTTGGGAGCATGGAATTGTCCAAAATGTCTTGGTATGCTGAAGCATTCAGAGTTCCTTTCACTGGAACTAAGGGGCCAAGCCCAGCTCCTGAAAAACAACCCCACATCATAATCCCCCCTCCACCAAACTTTACACTTGGCACAATGCAGTCAGACAAGTACCGTTCTCCTGGCAACCACCAAACCCAGACTCGTCCATCAGATTGCCAGATGGAGAAGCGTGATTCGTCCCTCCAGAGAACGCGTCTCCACTGCTCTAGAGTCCAGTGGCGGCGTGCTTTACACCACTGCATCCGACACTTTGCATTGCACTTGGTGATGTATGGCTTGGATGCAGCTGCTCGGCCATGGAAACCCATTCCATGAAGCTCTCTGCGCACTGTTCTTGAGCTAATCTGAAGGCCACATGAAGTTTGGAGGTCTGTAGCGATTGACTCTGCAGAAAGTTGGCGACCTCTTCGCACTATGCACCTCAGCATCCGCTGACCCCGCTCCGTCAGTTTACGTGGCCTACCACTTCGTGGCTGAGTTGCTGTCATTCCCAAACACTTCCACGTTCTTATAATACAGCTGACAGTTGACTGTGGAATATTTAGCAGCGAGGAAATTTCACGACTGGATTTGTTGCACAGGTGGCATCCTATCACAGTTCCACGCTGGAATTCACTGAGCTCCTGAGAGCGACCCATTCTTTCACAAATGTTTGTAAAAACAGTCTGCATGCCTAGGTGCTTGATTTTATACACCTGTGGCCATGGAAGTGATTGGAACACCTGATTCTGATTATTTGAATGGGTGAGCGAATACTTTTGGCAATATAGTGTATCTGTCATCATAATAAAATAAGAATTCAAACACACTGATCTGCATTTCTAAAGTCCCTAATCCCTAAATCCCTTCCCTAACACCCAAAATCCTTTCTAATATCCTAAAACCTTTCCCCAACACACTAAAACCTTACCCAACACCCTAAATCCCTTCCTCAACACCCTAAAGCTGATTGAGAAGCTGAGCCTGCTAGGCCTGAACACCTCTTTCTGCAACTGTATCCTGGATTTCCTGACTGGGAGACCTCAGTCAGTCCAGATCGGGAACAGCATCTTCAGCACCACCACACTGAGCACTGGTGCTCCTCAGGGCTGTGTGCTCAGTCCACTGCTGTTCACTCTGCTGACTCACGACTGTGCAGTAATGCACAGATCCAACCACATCATCAAGTTCGCCGATGACACGACCGTGGTGGGTCTCATCAGCAAGAACGTCGAGTCAGCTTACAGAGAGGAGGTGCAGCGGCTAACAGCCTGGTGTAGAGCCAACAACCTGTCTCTGAACATCAACAAGACTAAAGAGATGATTGTTGAGCACAGAGAGACCATTCTCTGCTGTTCATTGACAGATCCTCTGTGGAGAACACCCTTCCCTAACACCCTTGCATCACTGCCTGGTTTGGGAACTGCACCGTCTCGGATCGCAAGACACTTCAGCGGATAGTGAGGACAGCTGAAAAGATCATTAGAGTCTTTCTCCCCTCTATCACTGACATTTACACTGCATTCACAAAGCAAACAGCATTGTGGATGACCCCACACACCCCTCACACACACTCTTCAACCTCCTGCCATCTGGAAAGAGGTACCGAAGCATTCAGGCCCTCACAACCAGACTGTATAACAGTTTCTTCCCTCAAGCCATCAGGCTCCTCAACACCTGGGACTGAACTGTACAAAACTTCTTTTCTGACAGTTTCTCAACGTTGTAGATCATATCATTTTATTTAATTTTCACTTCATTGCAGATGTTCTTTTTCAGCACTATGTGTCCTGTTTTGTGTTGTTTTTTGTACTTATTGTTTCTGCACTGTCCTGTCTTTGTTCTGTTTGCACACTTTGCACTTTATGTGGCTAGGACAAACTTATGTCCTAGCTCTGTGTTGTTGTTTTTCGGTCCTGGAGAAATGTTGTTTCATTTCACTATGTGAAGAAAAAATTTCACTGTGCAGAAATGTACATGTGACAAATAATGGCTACTTAACTTACATCATTATTTTTATATTTGTCCCGTATGTTTTAAGTAAAACCTGAGCCAAATCGAAACATGTGGACCAAATGACCCACTGTGGCAATCCCAAAGAGGGAGCAGCCGAAAGAACAACAACCTTTCCCTAATCTTCCCATTCTCATATTATAGCAGCTGTAAACATTCCTTACTCCTTTGTCTCTCTCTTGAAGCTAGTAAGAGAAAACTTCACTATATAAACAATTTAAATAAACAATAAATGTTTCTGCTGTTACCATAGAAATGATAATGTATTAGAATTAATTAATATAAACCTGCTGTGATAGAAAATGAATCAACGCCTTTGACCAATCATAATCCAGCAGCCTTGTGGTTTGTTATGCTTTATTTATTTTATTTCAAAAACAATAAAATCAAGATGTTTGATACCTGCTAAGCGATGCACAAGAATTATTCACTATTTAATTTAAAAAAAAGTATTAGTATTAAAAAAACATCATAAAATAAAAAAAACATGAATAAAAATAGAAAGAATAAAGATCATATCATATCAGTAAAAATTCATTATTTCATGCATTATGTTTTAAAAAATAAACCAAAACATGCAGAAAAAAAAAAGTTCTGAAGATGCGTTAAGGCGAGTCGACGTTAGTCTCACGTGGATCATCATCCTTTACCTAAGGCTATAGAAAAATGGTTTAAAATCACTATACTGTGGATGGTTTACAATGTACTTCCATAATAATAATAATAATAATAATAATAATAATAATAATAATAATAATAATAATAATAATAATGATGAGTGAGTGAGTTTGTGAGTGAGGACATACTGTGGCCGTAGCTTAGGTGGAGTTCCTGGATTTCCATACAAGTACAAACGTCCAGATTGCCATGCAGACCTCAAGTACAGAAAAAAGCAGCAGCATTCTGAATGTGTCTTGCAAAATCTGTAGAAAAAATAAAACAATTCAAATGCATCAGTCTGCTTCACTAAAGCTAAATATTCACCCTGAATTTCACAGCACATGAAATGCCTATGTATAGGTGAAGTGTTTAGCGATCCTTCTGAAGTTAGAGATAAACGTGAGATACAAACCTCAAACAAGTTCAAGAAAACGAGTGCTTCACTGAAGTGATCTATCTGTTTATGTGGTGTACTCAGATCTTTCTGTTTATCCAGTTTAGCCAGATCAACACAAAACATAATGACGGTTAAAACCGCAGCCACAGCGCTGAGGAGGTTCATCACCAGCGAGGATTTCACCTAACAACAGAGGAAAAAGAACTGTAATGTGGAACCAGGAAGCTACACCACTGTCACAAAACATCTCTAAACGCTCCTCTAATCACTAACATAATGTTCCCACTCTTTCAGAAGGATTATTTTAATATCCAGCACGATAAATAAAGCCTTGTAAGTGTAGATGGTCATGTCTACCCACCACTAAGGAAGTACGATGATCCATGACAGCAACTGACAGAGAACCAGCACTGAGAAACTGATGGAAGGAAAAATTAAAACTGATTATCGAGTGTTGCTTCAACATAACAGGGTGAAAATATTAAAGCAGGACAAAGAGAACATACGCAAAGAGAGCCCCAGTACACGGCCCCGGAGCGGACACTCAAAGGGTCAGAATTTCTTAATACAATCCCAAATAAGAGAATCACGGCTCCATTCATTATCTGGACAATCTGCAGAGACATGAAGAAAAAAACAGGTTCTTCACACCATCTATTCTATCAATGAAGCTTAAAAATAAATAAGCAGAAAAAAGAAAAGAAGTTACCCCGAGTGATTTGGGGTCTGTTTTCAGAGCAGGTAGAGGCATTTTCACTGAGAGATGCTGAGATCCAGTTAACCTGGGAAAGATCAGACATCTAATCATCAGAAATGCAGCATTCAGCCTGTATATTAATTCACCAGAAATTCAGATATTTTACATTTCTTTCTAGTTTATTGATATTTTCTAAATTCCTAATTATTTATATATATTTATATGAATTTGCATTTACAAGGAAATGAGTCATCAAGGAGTCGATCAGAATCACAGATTTGCTTCAGTAATGAACATTCACTATATTTCCTTCTTCATTTTATGATTTTCAAATTTCCTTAATAAAATTGATATACAGTATAAAATTATATATATATTAAGAAATGAAATATATTAAATATATATTAAGAAATTTACAATTATGTTTTAAAAAGTGTAGGGAAAGAAAAAACAAGTTAAAATTAAAAGTAAAAATAACTGACCTGGTAATGAAATTATTTTCTCAGACTTTTGCTGTGCTGCAGCTTCACTGGTCTGCACCCAGAGGAAGTCAATAATGCTTATGTTAGTAGTTTTGCTTGTGGCTGTGGGTTAGTTATAATAACCCAGACGTTTTTTTAATAACATGTTGTTACTCTATTATACTCCTTGTTACATGTGTTCACTACATGACTTGAGCAATGGCGTGAGATCTCATCGTCTCATTTACAGTTCGGTGGTTTTTGGTTTTTGCCCCCTTCTGTTTTTTTTTTTTATTATTATTTTTTCCATATTGGTCAAACTTAAAAGATTCAGATCATCAAACAAATTTTAATATTACACAAAGATAATGCAAATAAATACAAAATGCAGTTTTTAAATGATGATTTCATTCATTAAGGGAGAAAAAGCTGTCCAAACCTGCCTGGCACTACGCAAAAATTGCCCCTTAAATCTAATAACTGGTTGTGCCACCCTTTGCAGCAACAACTGCGATCAAGCCTTTGCGATAACTGGCAATGAGTCTTTTTCAAGCAATCCTGCCCCTGGTCAGTGCAAATTAATATCAGCTGGTTCAGTCCTAGGTGGCCTATAAAAAGGTGTCTCATCACCAAGGTGTCACACAAGAAACTTCTTATGATGGGTAAAAGCAAAACATACTGATTGTTTGCAAAACATACTGATGGCATTGGTTACAGAAAGATTTTGAGCACAGTTGGGGCCTGGAAGTGGAAAGAACATCATTTCTCCATTAACGGGGCACAACCAGGTGCTCCTCGCAAGATGAACAGTTGTCCAAGAGTCAAGGACCACTTGTGGACAGCTTCAAAAACACCTGGAATCGGCAGGTACAACTGTTTCAGAGAAAACAATAAGTAATGCACTCACCCCTCAGCTGTCATGGGCTGTATGCACACTCACCATGCAAGACTCCATTGATGAAGAAAAAGGATGTTGAAGCTTGTTTAAAGTTTGCTGCACAGCATTTGGACAAGTTTGTGAAATACTGGTCTGAATATAGTCTGGTCAGATGAGACCAAAATTGAACTCCTTGGATGTCTTAATACACACCATGTTTGGAGGACAATTGGCACTGCACGTCATCACAAAAACACCAAACCCACAGTAAAGTTTGGAGGAGGGAACTGGCAAACATCATATAATTGATGGAAGAATGAATGGAAAAATGTAGTGAGACATTCTTGATAAAAATCTGCTGCCATCTACCAGGATGATGAAGATGAAACGAGGGTGGACATTCCAGCCAGACAATGATATACATACATATATATATGTGTGTGTGTGTGTGTGTTTAAAAAATAAATAATAAAATAAAATAAAATAAAATACAGAAAAACACACATACAGACTAGAATACAGAAAAAAACACACATACAGACTATTCCATCTCATCTGTCATCATAATTAAATCAGAATTCAAACACACTGATCTGCGCTTCTGAAGAATGTTTTATTAAAAGAATTAAATAACACATACCAACAAATAGCAATTTTATTCCATTTTATTTATGTGTAGATTTGTGCCTTATACACTATATACAGCTGTATAAATAAAAGGATTTGCTTATGTATTTACATAGTACTTAAGAATGAGGCAATAATTAGAGATGGAGAATGAATTACAGAAATGGATTACAGATCATTCCTGTAATCATTCCTGTGTTAGCTGTTTAAGGTGAAGGTGGCATAGGGAAAAAGCTTTTTGTGCCTAGATGGTCTGGAGATCTGTAGTGTCTTCCTGAAGGGAGAAGTGTAAACAGGTAGTGGCCGGGGTGAGAGGGGTCTGTGATGATGTTACCTGCCCATTTCTTCAATCTAGAGTTGTACAAGTCCTGAAGGTTGGGCAGGTATACACCAATGATACTTTCAAAAAGGTACCGATCTCCTTTAAAATGAATTTTTAAAGCATCTGTGGCAATAGATTTTATACTTATTTGTAACTAAAACATGCTGTTATTTTACTGTGAGAAAGTTTTGTGTGTGTAAGGGACATGACAATGATCAGGATGTGGTTTGTGGTTTTTACAGTGAAACATTTGCACTGTGTGGATTGGGCTTGGCTTTGTCATGAGGAAGATAAACCAAGAATCTCTCTTTCAAGACTCTATCCTTCACAGATGTTCCTCAGTGACTCGAGATGTTTCTGCTTTAAAAATAAAGTGTTATAACTGCGGATTAGGAGAAGAAAGCGTCTGAAGAATGACTTCCTCTGGATTTTTTTTTATTACTTAAGGAGCTGTTGTGTGTTAATAACTATTTTTACCTAAACGTTTACAGCACGTACTGCGGTCAATCCATGCGTTGGCATGGCAACACACACCCCTTGACCCATATTGTTCCTGGAATGTACTTCTGGTTTATTTAGCCAGGAAACTTCCTCTGAGATACAAGATCTGTTTTTGCAGAGTCCTGGTTGAGACAGCAACGCAAACAGCTTCACGAAAATGAAGAATTTCACAGATTAAAAATTAATTAATTACATAAAAAAAACACAGTTCCAGTGATATCGATAAGAAGTTTCACTTCAGGTAAAGAAAGACGTGAAGTTTCCAGTTTGGCAAAGACTGGAAATAAAAGAGGGAAGTGACTGTGAGGTAATAATATTTTGAAACTCCTGGTCTAACACAAAGACAGTTGTGAGGAAATGAAGCTTTTATTGGTTCAGACTAAACATTTAGCTTGAAAAATCACTTTGTGATAGCTACTGCTCATGGTGTAGCGTGAAGAACCATTAAAACCACTTCCTGAGCGCTGCATAAAACAGGAAACACCCTGAGGCCTGCTGTACAAAAAAAACATAACCTTTTGGATGCTTATTTACATCTACGACCCCAAACCTCCAAGGATGGGATATATGAAGAAAGAATTTCATTGTGCAGAAATGTATATATGACAAATAATGGCTACTTAACTTACATCATTATTCTTATCTTTGTCCCATATGTTTAATTATACTTAATCAGCGTTCTCATATTACAGCAGCTGTAAACATTCCTTACTCTTTTGTCTCTCTTACATATGAACCATTTCAATAAACAATACATTTTTCCACTGTTACCATAGAAACGATAATGAGCGCATTAATTAATATAAACCTGCTGTGATAGAAAATGAATCAACACCTTCTGACCCATCTCAATCCAGCAGCATCCTTGTGGTGTGCTTTATTTATTTTATTTTAAAAATCAATAAATTCAAGATGTTTGATACCTGCTAAGTGATGCACAAGAATTATTCACTACTGAAATTTTAAATCAGTAAAGTATCATTTGGTACTTCAGTAAAAATTCATTATTTCATGCCTTAGGTTTATATAAATGAAATCATGCAGAAAAGAAAAAAGCTCTAAAGATGCGTTAAGTCGAGTCGATGTTATCCTCACGTGGATCATCAATCCTTTACTTAGGGCTGTAGAAAAAAAAGAAAAAAACTTTACTGTAGATAGTTTACAATGTGCTTCCATAATAGGAATACGAAGAAGAAGAAGAAGAAGAAGAAGAAGAAGAAAAAGAAGAATGAGTGAGAACATACTGTGGCCATAGCTTCGGGGGTGTTTCTGGATTTCCAGACCAGTACAAATGTCCAAATGGCCATGCAGACTTCAAGTACAGAGAAAAGCAGCAGTATTCTGAACACGTTTCGTATAATCTGTCAAAGAAAAACAATTCAAATGCATCAGTCTGCTTCACTAAAGAGACTAAAACTCCACCCTGAATTACACAGCATATATATATATATGTATATAAAACAAGTATAGGTGACATGTTTAGTGGCCGTGTGATACAAACCACCAGCATGATGATTAAGAGACAGTCCTTGTTGTTCACATCGTAACACGGTTGGAGGTCTACAGACAAGTGCACCAGATCAACACAAAACATAATGACGGTTAAAACTGCAGCCACAGCGCTGAGGAGGTTCATCACCAGCGAGGATTTCATCTAATGACAGAAGAAACAGCGCTGTAACATGGAACCAGGAAGCTACACTACTGTCACAGCTCTTCTCTAAACGCTCCTCTAATCACTAACATAATGTTCCCACTCTTTCAGAAGGATTATTTTAATATCCAGCACGATAAATAAAGCCTTGTAAGTGTAGATGGTCATGTCTACCCACCACTAAGGAAGTACGATGATCCATGACAGCAACTGACAGAGAACCAGCACTGAGAAACTGATGGAAGGAAAAATTAAAACTGATTATCGAGTGTTGCTTCAACATAACAGGGTGAAAATATTAAAGCAGGACAAAGAGAACATACGCAAAGAGAGCCCCAGTACACGGCCCCGGAGCGGACACTCAAAGGGTCAGAATTTCTTAATACAACCCCAAATAAGAGAATCACGGCTCCATTCATTATCTGGACAATCTGCAGACATGAAGAAAAAAAAACACAACAGGTTCTTCACACCATCTATTCTATCAATGTAGCTTAAAATAATTAAGCAGAAAAAAAGAAATGAAGTTACCCCGAGTGATTTGGGGTCTGTTTTCAGAGAAGGTAGAGGCATTTTCACTGAGAGATGCTGAGATCCAGTAGACCTGGGAAAGATCAGACATCTAACCATCAGAAATGCAGCATAGAATAGAGACATGTATGTAAATGGTTAAGAAATTACGGAAAACTTTCTAGTCTAGTGACCAAGTGAAATTAAGTGTGATTAAAACACATTAAGGGACTCGTTAATTTAACATTTCGGGGAAAACAGAAAGCAAGAATGAAGAAATGAACAGAAAGTGTAGACAAACTGAGTTTTGATCAATTGCCACCCCAGCTGTCTGATTTCAAGGATGGCAAAAAACCCACTAAGACTTTTATAAAACTTTTATAAAGCCACTATTTTGCTTGAGAAGTGTACATTTGGTACCTTACTTTCAAATAAAAGCCACATGTTTTAGTGTAATGCAAGGAAACTCATGTAAGTGTGGCTTCAACTTAATCAGAGAGAGAAAGAGAGAGAGAGAGAGAGAGAGAGAGAGAGAGAGAGAGAGTCCGGAATCTGTGAAGCCTCTCCGCACTTTTACACATAGACCTGAGAATTTTTTTTAGTCATGAGTTCTTCATATAAATATATATATGGATATGAATTTGCGTTAAACATTTGCAAAAATTTAATTGATTGTTTGTCAGAAACACAAATTCGCTTCTGTGATGAATATTAATTCACTATATTCTATTCTTTGTGTTATATTGTTAAAATTTCCTAACTAAACTTTATCTGCAGTTTTTAAATACTGTGTGATAATATAATATTTTTTAAATATATAATTGTAAAAAAAAACAAAAAACACAAGCATCACAATATACAATTTACATAGAATTTTTTTCTAGTTTTTTTTTTAAGAATTTTGTATTAAAATGTATGTATTAAAAAAGTGTAGGAAAAGAAAAGAAAAACAAAAAAAAGTAATAAATAAATAAATAAACTAACCTGGTAACCTGGGACTTTTCGGTGCTGCAGCTTCACTGCTCTTCTCTCACAGGAAGTCACTGATGCTCGTGTTGGTAGTTTTGTTGGTAACTGACTGATTATATAGACCATAGATTGGAATACCTTTTGTTACGCATGTTCACCACAAGACTTGTGCAATAGGTTCAGATTTCAGCTCTCACAGCACAGCACACATACCAACACAGCCACTGAGGGGTTAACTCTCAGCGCTGGTTAGCTTGGGTAAAATACAAGGGTTGTGTAAAAAAGCAAAAACCTCCCTTTTCTTTGATTACAGCACGCTTTTGCCATGTCATCATTTCTATAAGCTTATGCAATGTTACAACACTTATTTCTGTCCAGAGTTGCATTCACTTCTTGCCAAGATCTTTCACTGATGATGAGAGAGTCGGACCTCTGGGTAAACTCTTGTCCAGCAAACCTCAAAGATTCTTAATGGGGTTAAAGTTTGGATTCTGTGGAGGCCAATCCACATGATGTTATCTGAGCCACTCATTCACAATTTGAGCCTGATGAATCCTGGTATTGATGTCTTAGAATATATCCGTGCCATCAGAGAAGAAAAAAAATCCACTGATGAAAAAACTGCTCATTCATTTGAACATATATTTATGTAGTCAGCTGACCTCATTTTTGAGCACATAACGTTACTGACCCTAGACTGAGCAACTGAAGCAACCCCAGATCACCACACTGCCCCCCCCCAGGCTTGTAGGCACAGTAGGCACTAGGAATGATGGGTACATCACTTCATCCGGCCTCTCTTCTCACCCTGATGCACCTATCACTCTGGAACAGGAAAAATCTGGACTCATCTGACCACATGACCGTTATCCATTCCTTCAGAGTCCAATCTTTATGCTCACTAGCAAACTGAAGCCTTTTTTCCAATTAGCCTCAATGGGTGTGTGATAAATGAAAGTTGAATTCTAAACGGAGTTATAAATCTAATTACATTATGGTACTTAGATTAGCCAATAAGAGCATGCACTGAAAAAACAAACTTGTAAGATTTACTTATTAAAATCCTCGTAACAATTTGCACACACAGATTTTAATTAAATTTTACTGTTCTAAAATTAAGTACAATTCACCCGTCATTATTAGGTAAAATCTACTTAATATTTAACTTGATGCTCATAAATAAATTGAGTAAAATTTACTTAATTATATTTAATATAATTAAATTTGATAATTAGATGTCAAACCCAGGATTCTCTTGCTGTGAGGCAACTGTGCTAACCACTAAGCCACCGTGCTGCTGTACACGATGCAGCAGTGCACGGTTTATACTACTCCTGATAATTACGTAAACTTCGCTAAAAAATACATTTAAATAGTTTATTCAGCCAACATTAACAAAAGTGAGTTAATATGCACAGCCTTAACACAATCTTAACACAGGGTTTGTTTTTTGTTTTGTTTTTTTAAGTGCATTTAGTGAAATTTCACTGGAACTGGAACAGCTGCATGATGCCAGGGACTGGAACCCTTTAATTAAACAAAACATCTTAATAAAATAAATAAATAAATAAATAATACATACAACAAAAAACGTATACATTTAATGCACCATATATAACATTTGTTTGGAAAACGGAAGGCATAAAATATAGCAAAACAACACAACATCAGAGCCCTACACGCGCTACACTTTTAAAATGTTTCAAATATACTTAAAATTACTAGGTTTATTTTTTGTCTGTTTTATATCCCAAAGTGTAATCCCTTTTATTCAGTACAAGTGCTGTTGCTACCTTTAGGGGATTTGTAGTTGTTCACTAAAGTACTAATTGGCAGAATGTTTCTCTCTTCCTGATTGTGTAAGTCTGGAGACTTGTTTGTGTTGGAAACAGTAGAAAAGAGGATGCCATTTTTGTTCTTGTTTATTTTCTCCTGTTTTCGTTTGGAAAGGCAGTGAGGGAAGAGATTTGTTCAGATTCAAATTTTATTTATTTCACAAAGATAACCATATACAGTATGACATGAGGAGAAGAATAAAACAGAATTAAAAAGGAAATAGAATAAAAATAGTTAGTTACACTAGAAAAAAATATTTAAAAAAAAACATTACAGTAGAATTTGAATTACTGATGTTTGTTTAAAATGTATTTATTTATTTATTTATTTATTTATTTTGCATGATTGGGTAGAACTCCTTTAGAATGTTGTTTTTGTTATGTTTGTTGTTTTCGGCCCGCTTTGAAGATTTGTTTTTGTTTTAAAAATTTACAAAAATAAATCTTGTCTACCCAAAGACTTAAAGCTCTTGGTTAACTGATACTATTTTACTTTTACACATTTTTTTTATTTCTTGTTACTCTTCCCTAACCATGTATTCATTCATGGATTATTCACTGATACTATTCAGGCTCAAATCAAAATCATGAAAAAGAAAAGAAAAAAAATATCAGCATTAATTTGGCACATAAGCAAAAGTTCTTCAGGTCACAAAAGGTTCAGCTTTCCAAGATTTCAAAATTAATTTCTGTAATGTACAAAGAAAATAATAAAAGCAGTGAAGGAAATGAGTAAACACTGACCGCGGTTCCAGTGGAGCGCCTGTTTATCCATGTCAGTACAATTGTTGCAATGGAGGCAAAGACCTGGAGAATAGAGAAGCCCCGAAGCACTCCGCTGTTTCCAATAACATGTTTCTGAGGGGAGGAAAAAAAATCTGTTGACGTCAAATGTGTATACCAGATGGCTTGAAGGCTTTTTCTTTTTTGGAAATAATAATGGATCAAATTAGACTATTCTGCTCTTAGTTCCTAATGGAATTCAAAGGAATGATTTATTAAAGGAAATTTCCACCATGAACTATATGACACGTTAAATAATTGTGCCATGTTTCAAGACTAGCTTGGTTGGTGGTGCATGTTTATTATTCCTTGTGGCATTGTTTAGTAGGAGGCTGTAGTGGGAAATGAACAATTTAACAATGCACACTTGTGACTTATTTGTGGGTAACTGACACTTCTGCTCAGTGACAATAGTGAAAGAGGACCCCTTATTCACCTTTGGAGAAAGACTCTTACAAACAGTCCTTGAGACAGGACCCTAAAATTTTGTTGAACAACTGGCACTGGAGCAGTTCATCATGAGACAACAGAATAGGTCCAGTACTTTAGTGAATGCTGGCCATTAAACAGTTATACCCTCCCCCTTCCACCTGCCCCTATGCTACAATGGAAGAAGCTTCCAGCATCCCAACTTCAGCCCCAGCCATGTCTTGGTTCTTCAAATATTGGTTGGACAGACAATCTAGAATGTGTAGATCCAAGGTAGTGCATGCCACCCTCCACCATCAAACTTCCTTTCTCCTGCAAGGTGCCACTGCCTGATAGCCAGAGGGCTAGAATTAACCCCATATGATATCTGTTGGGGATGAAGATAGTCATCAAACTTACAGGCTGACTGCCCCAATGCATGTGACTTAGGTATTCTAAGGTAGTAGACTAGAGTGACTAGAATAGCCCCTTCAGCCCAAGGCAAAATGATTTTTTGCCTTTTTGTGTAGCCTTTTCCATTTTTGTGGTTTTCTACAGCATTAAAATATGATGTCTACTCAATGCTTTATACTGATGAGCTCTTGGGTTGGTCAGTAATTATCAATTCTGAATTTGAACAGGGCCTATCACCAATTCCCTATTGCCAAAAATGATGTTTACGTGCATGTTTGTTCATACAAATTTTGTTAACGCAAAGTTGCATTTTGGGCTTTTCATGGCACAGGCTGCATTTTCAAAGACTGGAGGATTGGGTGTTATGGCCCCACATCTATCTATCACATAAAGAATACTAATGCATGAAATACATCTATTTGGGTTCACTGTGTTTCACAGGACAGTGGCACAGACAATAGTGGATGACTTTTCCTCTCAAGCAGAATGAATTAAGAGGGTAAATCTGTTAAGCCTCACTCATTGATACTGTCTATTTTAAGATAAATACCAAATTTGTTGGATGTATTCAACTTTTTATTCTTACAGCCTCTTGCTTATAGTTTAACCCCAAACTGCAGCTTATGTGAGGGTACAGTAGGCGTGAGTGTTTAATCTCAGTATATTTAAATGTACTACAGATGAAAAATTGAACAACACTGTGAAAAACAGAGATACAAACCCAAAAGAATTGACAATAAACTATTGCCAGATCCCTCTTACAATATGTAGATGAACATATTGAGTCTGGAGACTTCTTCCCATCAATGTTGAACATGCAGGCAGCTACAATGGCAGTCACAAAACTGATCACATTCATAGCCAGTGATGTTTTCACCTAGCGAGAGAGAAAGCAGAACTGTAATGCATAACAAAATAGCCATAGTGCATGTAAAGTGAAAGAATGTCTTTTCTCTGTGTCTTGTTGGGTGATGGAATGAGTGTCCTTTGCATCTGGTGCATCATTAGAAGATATACCATGCACCCTTGTCCTGATTTGTGATTGGTTGGACAGACATTTCTGGATGCCTACCTACCCATCGTACATCCCTATGTAGATTGTTGGCTTTGCTTTGTCCTGTGTGTGTATATTGCTATTTGTGTTTTCCATGTATGACCATCTGGACAGACTACTGTTTCAGCCAAGTTCTCCCGGTTTTAGGTTAATTAGGAAGTATGGGAAGAAGCTGTTTGATTTGTTTCCTTTTGTTAACTAGTTTAGTGAACTTATTCTGTTTATAGTTAGAGTGAGCTTTTATTTCATTTAATTTGACCTGATCAGCTTCCAAGGCTTTTTGACATTATCTATAGAATAAATAAATAATAAACACACAAAGCAAAAGCCATTCTGGTCTCAGGTTGTGACCTGACCTAGACTGGGCCATAACCCAGGCAGGAAGCTAACCCAGCCACTGAAGAGTTAACTCTTAGTGACGGTCCCAAGCCCGGGTTAAATGGGAGGGTTGCTTCAGGAAGGGCATCCGGTGTAAAATCTGAAAACCTAACAGAAGAACAAGCTTAGTGTACTTAGTGCATGTTTACTCACCACAGAGGGATTTTGGTTGCCCAGGGAAATAATGGACAGAACACCAGAGATGATAAACTGAATGGAAAATCAAAACAGATAGTTTATAAGGCAAGAATTAAATTCAACATTGTGAAATAGGGCGATATTAACAGAGGATTAAGTCAACATACGCTTAAAGGTCCCCAGTACATGACACTGCTGCTGACACTTTTGATATGGATGACAGAGTCAGCAATCGTGTTTAAAACAATACTGAACATGAAAACAACAACTCCGATGATGATTTGGACAGTCTGGAAAAAAAACCCCAAACAAACAGAGAAACAAAAAGAGAATTAAATGTGATTATAAAAGCCTCAAGGAATTTCTTATTAAGAATAATAAGGTATAAGCAGATGGATGAGTTTATCCTTCAAACTGCCTTCATGTGTTCTTAAGAAGGGAATACACTGTAGAAAAATATATTATAATTATTAATATTTCATTATATGAATAAATTATTATTATTATTATTATTATTATTATTATTATTATTATAAATAGAAAGAAAGATTTTACTGTGCAGTAATGTATATGTGACAAATAAAGGAAACTTAATTTAACTTGATCACTCTTTTCATTCATGCATCAGTGTACTGGTGATGGTTCTTGACTCCTATTACATTTATTTGAATTTTATTTAACTAATCACAATAATAAAAAAAAAACAGCAAGAAAATAGAAAGAAAATACCCCTAGTGCTTTCGGGCTTTGTTCTAGAACTTTCTTTGCCATTCTTGTGGAAACCTTTATCCTGTAAACCTAGAAAAGGGCATACTCTGATTACTGAGAATTACAATACAGATTTGGTTATTAAATAGGTATAATAAAAAAAAATTAATAATAATAATAATAATAATAATAATAATAATAATAATAATAATAATAATTGATTTTTAAAAAGTGCCAGTTTAGCTATAACAAATCATTTCAGGTTAGGGAATAAGATATAAGAATAAGAATACTAGTATGATCTAAGAATTGAGCAACAGAAAATGTGATTATTAAAAGAAAAGAAAAGAAGATTATTTTCTTCTGCAAACTATCAGTAATCAACACAAATCCCCACAGCCACACGTTTTAACAAGCAAAGTCAGGCGGCATTTATCTGCTAAAACCTCTCTGCTAGTGTATGACTGAGGAAACAGCATGTGTTTAACAACATGACACATTCACAGTGTGGCATGACACACGTGTGTGTTCCATAATATAAGTATTTGTAACATGTTTAAATCCTGAGAAATAAATACTAACTGACCTGCGAGTTTTCACTGCTGCCCTGAGAGAACTCAGCGGTCAGAAGATCACCAAATCCTGTACTGTACCAGCTAAATGTCTTTGTGTTTATTTGCCACTTGGCAGAAACATGCTGAAAGCGTGTGAAGAGAGCCGAGTGCCAGGAAAAGTTCTGTGGTTTTTAAGTGTGAAAAAACAACAACAAAGCAAAGCAAAAACACACGTCTGGATTCTCACACAACACTCGAGTTTCACATCTCATCTGTTTCAGCTTTCTCAGTATAGTGGTCGTATCTGCACCACATTACTTACACAGTTATTCAAGCTGCACATTATTTCTCCACTTGGGTATTTAAAATAAAGAATATACAGCAACCAGGCATAACATTATGACCATTAATGTTGTGTTGGTCCCCCTTTGGTTGCCAAAACAGCCCTGACTGTGTATTCTGACCCCTTTCTATCAGAACCAGCATTAACTTCTTCAGAAATCTGAGCAACAGTAGCTCGTCTGTTGGATCGGATCACACGGGCCAGCCTTCTCTCCCCACGTGCATCATTGAGCCTCGGCCGTAAATGACCCTGTCTCCAGTTCACCACTGTTCCTTCCTTGGACCACTTTTGATAGATACTGACCACTGCAGACCGGGAACACCCCACAAGAGCTGCAGTTTTGGAGATGCTCTGATCCAGTCGTCTATCCGCCATCACAATTTGGCCCTTTTGGTCAAACTCTCTCAAATCCTTACACTTGTCCATTTTTCCTGCTTCTAACATCAACTTTGAGGACAAAATGTTGACTTGCTGCCTAATATATCCCACCCACTAACAGGTGCCATGATGAGGAGATCATCAGTCTTATTCACTTCACCTCTCACTGGTCATAATGTTATGCCCGATCAGTGTTTATTCTATTTATAATGGAATTCTTCATTACTTCTAAAATTATCACAATAAGAAATTAACTAAACAGAATCATAAATGTTTAAAGATTTTCATTACGGTTTGACATAAGTGTGATGTATTGAATAAAATTTTAGCAGTATGAGAGAAGGAATAGAATTAGCTGGTAAATGTTTTATTAGATGGTAACAAAAAGCTTTCTTGCTCTGCTGCAGCTTCACCGCGCTTCACTTACAGGTAAAGCGGCTGGTGGGTCTGTTAGTGAATTTGTCTGCAGCTGATGGTGATAATCAGAACCCTAGATGAGTCTTTTTAAGTTTGATGTAAATTTGCAAAAAAACAAATGTTAAAAAATGTTAAACAGCCCATATAGCATACTGACCAATATATTTGAGTTTATTGCATTGATTTTATTTTTAATTCCCTGCTGTTGAGATGATAAATGCTGAAAAGATGAAATGTAAACGGTCGAACCCTCCTGCTTGGTTAATTAGAGATTAGCACACACCCGTGCTACTGCCAGAGCTGATTATAGAAAATGATTCAACACTTTATGTGGTGTTATACATACAATTCATTTTATTAAAGAAATACAATGCAATCCGATACATAAGTGAAAAAAGATGCTGTAAAAAGTACACTACAATATCATCATAAAAATGTAAACAGCTCACAATTACGGCTGTGTCTTCAGGTCAATACAAGTTTTCTGACAAAGTTACTAGACTTCTAAAGGTGAATTATGGTGAGTTGGAATTTTCCTCAGGGGGATTGTTGACTGGACGATCGTTTGTCAAAGACTGTAGTAGAAAAAAGAAATCGTGATCATACAGACATCTGTTCAATCGGATTTACTGTGTGTAAGCTTCACAAAGCACTTACATGATGAATAAAGGTAAAAAAAATCACTGTAGCTGCGGGGGAAAAGAGTAAACACTGACCACGATTTGAGGTGAGCCTCTGGCTTTCCAGTTCAGTAAAAACATCTTGATGGATATGAACACCTCGAAAAGAACAAAAACCAGGAGCACACCAGTTGATCCCAATATTCCTTTCTGAGGGAAAAAACAATACTGCTCTTATTAATGCTCTTACAAACAAGCTTTGTTTTTCTCATTCACTTTAGTGATTTTCATATTAATATTATTGTTAGTTTTTATCATTCAGGATGGATTTTTATTTCCATTTTTATCATTCCATCATTCAGGATGGATTTATATATAATTGTTTATCTGTATATTCAGTTTATCATATTTGTCATTATTTCTATGAGAGTATGCGCTGTAAGTGCTGCGAGTAATAAGTGTCAGTGAGAAGAATAGAGTGAGTGTGAGATACACACCAGTTCCAGTTGACAGTAATACATTGACAGTTCATAAAAGCATGGACTACACAGTTCAACTTGGCAGTTTCTCAAATCAACGGAAAATACGACAACAGCCACAACTGCAGCCAGCACACTGACCACGTTCATAACCAGTGAGGCTTTCACCTAATGAGAGTGGAAACAGAACAGAGATAACAGTGTAATATACAGTCGCAGCTGCATGTACAGGTAAACAATAGGATTCATTTATCAGGGATCGATATCTCAGCCTTTTTATGCCATCAGTTGCCACCTATTTGGAAGCCTGGCCCATTTTAAAGCTTGTTAGGGATTACACTTTGGTCTGGTTAACATTATTCAGGTTCTTCCCTCGACCACTTATACATTTAGGACGCGATAATGTTACTGCTACGTTACATCTGGAACATGCTGCACTTTGCATTGCACTGAGGAATGCTTGGTCCAATTCTAAAACAAACTTGGTTTCAAAGTTGGTTGTCTCTTGAATGCTGACTTGACGGTTTCCTTTTTGAAGGCTTGTGCTATAGCTTTGTGTTGTTGTTGTTCGTCTGCTTCTTTTAGCTGTTCCCTGTTTGGGGTAGTCACAGCAGATCATTTGGTCTGCATGAATCAATTTGGCACAGGTTTTATGCCAGATGTGTGATGCAGCTTTGTGTTGTTGTTCCTCTTCTTCTTCGTCTTCTTCGTTAAGCTGCTCCTGTCAGGAAAAGCCGGACAGTTCCCTGCCAGGCCTGGAGAGGGTGCTGGAAGGTGATTCTGTGAAGCCTGCTTTATTTTGTTTGCATTTTGTACCACGCCTTTCCTATTGTTCTCATTCCCGCCATGTCACCTGTTCCCCATTAGTCCTAATGTTGTGCCCTTATGAGTGTGATAGCTTTTTGACTTCTGCAATCAAAGTTTTTATGGCTGACTACTGGCATCTGAGTTTTCTTTTCAAACCCTCTTGCAACGCTTTGCATTTGAACATGCCCACACCCACAACACTTTTTACACAACGAGTTTTTAACAACACTATTAGCATACTGTTAATCTTACAGTAATGCAAATCAATCACTGCAGTGCACACCCACACTGATTTTTATAAGGTGCCATTACTTTTGCTCTAAATAAACCAGTGGTCTCATTAAATGGATTTCTTTTGTTCATACATTTGAGGTTTCATAAAATGTTCATTAAATTGGTGTACACTTCACTGAATAATCTGTATACTAATTCGAATTGAATGTTTTTTGTGTGTTTAGTGTGCGTATGTATATGTTAATGCTCCTGTGAATGATTTCTGGCTCAAATTCAGCATGATAAATGAGGCCTATTGTTTTTTCAAACCTAAAAATCGGTAAATAGATTTAAAAAAAAAAAAAAGTACATCATCAAGTTTACGCACCACAGAGGGTCTGTAGTAGTCCACAGAAGTTATTGCCAGACCACCAGCACTGACAAACTGATGAAACAGAAATGGGGAAAATGTAAAAAGTCAAACGCTTTATCAATTTTCTCGGTTGTATTTATCAGGAATTCATTAAAAACAACTTTAAAAGATTAGAGAATGATGGTAATATTAACACAACTGAACTTACGCAAAAAGCTCCCCAGTACGTGACGCGACTGTCAGCAGTCACACCGTTCATAACATTCTTTAAAACGATACCAAAGGTGAACAAAACACTTCCAATCATTATCTGGACAGTCTGCAGAACAAAAAGACAAAAAAATAAAATTAACATGAACACTGATATTAAGTTAACTGTACAAACTCCAAAGGTTTTGGAGCACAAAGGCCAGGTTTTTTGTTTTGTTTTGTTTTGCAACAAATCATTTTCTGATATCTGAAAATTTGTTAAACAACTTAGAACATGGCACCTTTTGTTTGAACCCACACATTTCAAAAAGTATTGGGTCAGGTCACTGCCTGTTGTCCATGTCAAGTCAGTACCTACTGCTCAGCCATCGATATGCCACACACTGATCAGTATAGGCGTGTAGTAGGAATACAATCCAGATATACTACAGCCGCCATGTTGGCATTGTCATGTGACCTACTACGATGCCGCAAAACTCCAAAACCTGTTTTTCTTGTTTAAACATTTAACAGTTTGCTCTTGCTGTTAAACGAGTACATGTTGCCTTTCTCCAAGGTTTGATTCTGACAGCTGTTCTGCGCCAGTCCCAATGCTGCAGTAGGTCATCCGGGTATTCACTGTTTTATGAACAATGGCAATTCTGACATACAACTACTTTTCGCCCACTGTATAGAATCGTAGTAGAGATATTCAGATTTAGCTTTGGTCTGAACCAACATGAAGACCAGGCAGCTGTGGGAGAAAAGCAAGCCATTTTCATGTTTTTTAACAAATCAATATGTAAGTATCAAGAAACACAAGCTGGAATTCTGATCAATCATCTTATATTCATTTTTCGAATATGAAAGTGCTGCTATAAAACAGAAATCTAAACTCTAATCATGAAGGTGATGTGCATCACTGGAATGGCACTTACCTTAATAAGCTTCATACCCTAATATTAAATCCAAGAAATGTTTACTGCCTAATTTTGGACAGATATTTTGGAAATCTGAAGATCTTGCCATGTTCACCCTCTCTTCTTCTTCTTCTTTCGGCTTTTCCCTTCAGGGTTGGCCACAGCGAATCATCTCTCTCCACCTAACCCTATCTTCTGCATCCTCAACACTTATTAAGTGATTATTTTTACCAGGCAGAGTGCACGTGATGCAGATCTGAAGCAAGAAAGAGCTTTTTCACAGCTGACCTGAAAAACAAAAGTGATTCATGTAGTCTAAAAATGTGTTTACCCATCCAGCAAACAGGTATGAATAAAAAATAATAATTAATGGAAATTTTTATGTGAATTTGCATGAAATATTTACATGTTGTATGAAGAGAAAAAGAAAATAAACGTATTTACCTGGTAATGAAAAGCTTTTTCTGCACTGCTGCAGCTTCACTGCTCTTCACTGACAGGAAGTCGCTGGTGCCTCTGTTAGAACATTTGACTGTGGCTGTCGGTGACCAGAACCCAGGTGATTTTTTTGGTTTTGTTTTTGTTTTGTTTTTGTGTCCACTGTCAAAACACATTGATATTCTGTACTGAAATCTTTTAAACAGATCTATATATCCGAGCTGATTTCCTAACTTCCTGCTGTTGAGATAATAAATGCTGCAAAGCTAAAACAAAAACGGTTTAATACTCCTGTTTGCTTACTTAGAAATTAGGTTTGCTGTCCTAGCTAACTATCACAAATGAAACATTAAACATTGAAAGAAAATCTGGTCACTGATGGAAGAAACTGGTCATTCATTTCAACAGATATTTTTTTAATTTACACAACATTCTACACATGCTGTATCTGCGTCACACAACTGACTATACATTAGGACATTGTTCATATCACACTCTCCGCTGTCACCCAAATGAGGATGGGTTCCCTTCTGAGTCTGGTTCCTCTCAAGGTTTCCTACTCATACCATCTAAGGGAGTTTTTCCTTGCCAGGACTAGGACTCTAGTCTAGGACTGTCTGTCTGTTTGTATGTTTTGTTGTTTCTTATGTAAAGCTGCTTTGAGACAATGCTCTTTGTTAAAACATAACATTTTATTTTACAAATAAAATTGAATTGTATTGAATTGAATTGAATGAGCACATAACATTGCTGATCCTAGACCTGAGCAACTGAAGGAACCCCAGATCACCACACTGCCCCCCACAGGCTTGTACAGTAGTTTTATTTCCTGGTTTTAATAAGGAGTTGAACAGTTCTAAGCCCAATTTTAGAAGCTCCTCAGTGTTTGCCTTTGCTGCAGGCCAGTAATTTAACCTTTCTGAATCAAAGAAATCTTTTCCACGACCACAGGATATGTCTTGGTCTTGAAAACAAAGCATATTTTCTCCTCAGATGAAAGCGTGACGTTATGTCTGTCAGTTCAAATGTAATGTTTGAAGGCTTGAATGTATTTCAATGTAGCTACCTCTAAAAATATTTCTGTTTATATTAGAAGCAATGATACAAGACAAACTGCAGCATAAAACTTTAACTATTTTAACACAAAGTTTAAAGGAAGAGAAAGAATGAAAGAAAGCATTTAAGGGAGAAACATTTTCTCGTTACAGCAAACAGCGGTCCTAAGCATTACGTTTCATAAACACAACCCTGTCGCTGTAGCAGTGCAGTCCGTCTCTCTCTTTCTTTCTCTCGCTTTCTCTTTCTCGTCTCAGTTCTTTTATTTCATTTCGTTACTTCCTGTTTTGTCTTTGCACAATAACAGCCTTTATTTTCTTTTATAAATTCCTCCTAAATCTTTGAAGTATGAAGCACTGACACTGGAGACTCCTTCCATAAATGTTTATTAAACGTCACTTTCACTTCATTTAAACACGTTTTTTTTCCCCCCAATCTGTTTATGTGGCACGTCGATTGTAGGCTATTGGGAATGAGCTGTTGCTATGGAAACGAGAAGATTAACAGAGCGAGTGTATTCATTTAAACCTGCGCTACAGTCAGAGCTGCTGTTAGAGAGAATAAATCAACACCTGATCCACCAATCAGAGTCCAGAACTCAGAGTGACATTTCCTCTTGTTCTGTTTGTTTTATTTTAGGCTTTTCACACTGCACTTAGTTTTGCTTTGGGTTGTCATCTCTGTAAACCTCACTTTTAATCCAGGGTAGAGGAACGTTTCATAATTATATAGACGTTTGAGTGTAAAAATATAGACGAGGGCATGGTACACTCACAGAAACCCAGTGTGTAGTCTAATCTAGATGACACTACTGTACAAAAAAAATAAGTCCAGTAATGCAGCTCAGCCAGACTTCTTTTTTTTTTTCCTTTTTGGACGCACGAACATAAACCTGTGATGTTTACATTTCTGTTACTTGGCAGACACCCTTATCCAGAGCAGCTTATAATTGTTTTATAATTGTGTGTAAATCTCATTTTATACAACTGAGCAATTCAGGGTTTAAGAGCCTTGGTCAGGGGCCCAGCAGTGGCAGTTTGAGGGACCTGGAATTTGAAGTCATGACCTTCTGATCAGTCTGAACACCTTAACCACTAATCTATCACATACCTCTTGGTGAATCATCACCACTTCTCCAAGCCTTCACAGCTCCCTCTGAAACTCCTAAACTCCTAGTGCTGAAACCCTCCATAATGTTCAAGCGCTAATCATCTTTTCCTTCAGAAGATTCCATTCCACATGAATTGAATATATAATACACCAGGATCTAAAATAGAAACTGAAACTCTGTCCACAAACAGTGACATAATCTGAGCTCATTCATATAATCAACACCTCCTAACCAGTCAGAATACAGAATTCCACATTTATTTATTTATTTATTTAGAAGTAATAAAAAAAGAACAGAACAACTAGGACAAAAAGACAAACAAAAAACCCACAATATTTAATTTCTCTTAAAATAATATAATAAGTCACGTTGGAAATAAGAAACTAAAAAATAAACAGTGTGATATTCAGAGCCTGAGTGGGATTTTCTTTCCATCTTAATGCTTAACAAGGTGTCTCCGTATTTTCGGAGAGCATCTTCAGTGTTCTGTTTCATCCTTAATCTCGGTGTATGCCGGAGGACTGTCTACAGGCGGGTGGTTCATGGCAGCGGTGCTGAAGGTACTGATCCACTGTGAGGCACAGAAGCAGATCACATCAACACAAAATCGACAGTATTCACTGCAAAACATTTTAACAAGCCCAAATACTTCGAATCTAGCTTCTAGATCTGATGCTTCCTGTGAAAAGAAACTCTAACTAGAGCTGTGTCCCAAACTGCATAGAAGAAAGGGAAGAAGAAAAAAAGTAGTAGTAATAGTTCACGTTCACCTCACTTCGTTTATTCAACCTGAATGAAGCAGTGTGAATGTTGGACACTTCCTGCACTCAACACGGACAGGGCTACCAGGTGCTGACTGTGAAAGAGCCTGGAGGGGATGTGATAGCTTAGTGGCTAAGGTGCTGGACTACTGACCAGAAGGTTGTAAGTTCAAATCCCAGGTCGACTTAGCTGGGGCCCTTAACCCTCAATTAAGAGTATAAAAGTCTGCTGAAAAAATTCAAGCTGGATGAGACATCTGAGTGCTTAAAAGAATTATGTGCATTCGCCACCGACTAGGAAGCTTCTACTTCCTGTTAGTAAAACAACGTTAGAGCTCCATTTGAGACAATACAATGCTTCTAACATTAATACACTACACTAGTGTGAGTGTATGTCATTTGGGATGCAGCTTATATTATTAAAGGACTGATCATTTAACCACATGGACCTTCATCCCAACATCCTGCTGGTTTCTCTTACCGGGTTAGCGGGGAAGGAATTCGGCACAGGAATATATCCCTCAGGATTTGGAACCATGTTGATGACGTTCATCTATACAACATACGACAAACACACAGCTTCAGAGTTACGCAATAGACACAAACACAAGTTTATACACACCACCTGAAGTAACCAGTAGCATGAACACATACAGCACTGAAATCCTCATCCTGTTCATAACATACTAAGGTGGAACTGTTAGATATCAGCATTCAAAAAAATAATAAAAAATATTTCTAATGATTGTTATAATAAAAAAGGCTAATTAATTTGACAAATAATACATTTCAAATATTTAAATCATTTGTTCTAAAAAAAAAATGCAAATAAATTTGTCAAATATTTTCTTCTTTGGTACAACCAGCGCCACTCTGGAAGTCCATCTTTTGGTCAGTGGATGCTGTAGCAAGCTAAGCTAATAACGCTCATTTTGCTAACTAGGTCGGATGTGGCAAATGTCGTGCTAACTTCCGAATGGTATAAATTTATTTCAACAAAAACAACAACATTGTGTTATGAGAAAATGGTTCTGACAAACGGAAAAACTGAGTTTTTCATAATTCATAATTTTCATAATTATTCATATATTCATATAAATATTCATAATTATGATCTGTCATAATTTAGTAAACCATTCGATCTTTTTGAATGTAAATAACTCATTCGTAAACATCATCATTTCAAAACATCCCGCAGCTTTATCCGCATAGAGATAAAACTCCAAAAGTAATGGCACCCATTTCACCATTCTAGGAATTGAAGAACAGTTTAGAAAAGGTTCTCTTGAGTACAAAACCGCAGGGTTCTATATCGATCAGAGACATAGAGGAACTTATTTGTTAAGTGTGTTAAAAGACTCAGGGGTCATAAGGCCATCACCTATTTGACTGAAAACAAGGTGAGTTGTGTTCACTGAACGGAAGCTGACAAAGGTTTTATTTATTTATTTATTTATTTGGTAAATACTTACAGTAGGTTCACCCGAGCGTGTGGCTTTACAGGCAAAAACTGAGATGGAGATGGAGATTGCAAACTGGAGCATAGAGAAAATCAGACACATGCTAGTGATTCCTGTGATGGTCTGGAAAAAAAGAAAGATAAAAAAATAAATCAATTAATAAATTAAAAAAGACAAAAGGACAAAAAAAAGGTCAAGTTCTTTTTGTTGTTTATTTGTTAATCTGTTTTTAAAACTTAACATTTTTATCATTCTGACCTTTTCTTTATACAGTAATCCCCCGCTATATCGCGGTTTATACGTAGCGGTCCTGGGATATCACAGATTTTTATTTGGAACATAACTCATTTTTTTTGCGGATTTTTCCTGGTATATCGCGGTATCCACAAACCTTATAGTTAATTGTTTTTATGCTGAAATAAGGTAATTTATTAATAAAAATACAATTATTATTACAAAATATAAACATTAATTAAAATAAAGTAAAATGTTAATAATATATTAAATACTGAACAGCGTAGCGTTGTTTAGGAACGCGCGGTGTGGGGATGCTGAAATTCAAAATACAGCTGGAGGAACGAGTCCGGGCCAATCGGAATGCTCCATTCATTTAATCAGGGTTGCGATTGGCCGCTGGCTCTGCGTGCAGTTGGGGAAAGGGAAGCAGAATTCTCCAGCAGCCCAGTTCTTGGCGTGTCACTGTCCCGAGTGTTTTATTCTGTGTACCCTGTATTTTTACGCTTTTTCTGCAGCCCTATTATGTCGCCCAAACGCTCTGCACCTTCTAAAGCTTCTGGCAAGAAACATACATACATACAGTACTCACTATAAATGTGATATTTCTACCAATTTACTCAAAATTCATCTCACTATATGCTTGCACATGTTTTGTCTGTGTGTTTAAAGAGTGTGTGTGGGCGGGGTCATTTACAGCTTAAACAATAAAAAAAAGCATTTGGGGATGGCGTCCGTGTATCGCGGCTTTTCGTTTATTGCGGGTGGGTTTGGAACGTAACCCCAGGGATACACGGGGGATTACTGAACCTAAATTGTGGTGGTTTTTCTTTTTAATGGCTAAGCCTTTTTTTCTATTCGCTATTTTTGTTTTATTGTCTCATTCTCCTTGTTGTTCTCTTACTGTTGGTTCTTAGAGATCAGGATGTGTTCCTACTTTTTATGATGATGGTGTCAAATTATAGAAGCAAAACTTCAATTTGTTCATTAGCAAATTAGCAGCGATTAGCAAATTAAACAAGTGATTGTTTCAGTCTGGCTTGTGTAGCTTGTGTTCATTTGCTGAAAATATGAAAATAAATCCATAAATTATCCGCACCCATGGAATGTATCTATATTCCATCCACCTGTACCCCAAGATCAGCTGCATGAAGAGGAGGATGATGCTGATTCCAGCAGCTATGGCACTGAAGATATTCATAACCAAAGCAGCCTTCACCTGCGAGGAAAAAAGTGAATAAAAAAAAAAAAGATCACAATCATGACTCCAGAAAGACCAGAATTGATGTTATACATTAAAATGAAACTCTGACCTTTAGCCTAAACACCAATCTTCTTCGGTTTACTCACTTTTTCAGTAAAGAATCAGTAAGAGTGGATATTTAACACATTGTCTTGAAATTCAAATTTAAAAAAAAAAAAAAGTGATTTTTGCACTTTTATTGTTTTTTTTTTTTTTGCACCAGATATTTTAATCACAGGACTGTTCCTGTAAATCAAACCACTTACTACAAATCTTCACAAATTTACTTTACCTTACATTCTAAAATGAATCATCAAGTTAAACATTAGATTCCCTCATCCTTATGAAATCCCTCTTTATAGAATAAATTGATATGTTAATTAGATTTCTCTGTAAAATCAATGTCTTATGTGCATTAATTAAATCCTGTATCTTATATTTAGCCAAGAAATAAATAATGACAAGGTGAAAATGATTCCTGGTGAAATGCAGAACTGAGGAATCAAAAACTTGTCTTTGATTAGATAGATAGATAGATAGATAGATAGATAGATAGATAGATAGATAGATAGATAGATAGATAGATAGATAGATAGATAGATAGATAGATAGACAGTAATAATAATTAGAATAATAATAATTACATACCGCACAGGGATTCATTTTTCTGCTCGCTGAAACTGTCAGAGAACCAGCTATGATGTGCTAAGAGCAAGGAAAAAAATATTTACTACAAGTGACAGTATAGTGGAGTGGATTTATACAAAATATATATACATATACACACACTGATCAGACATAACATTATGACCACCTGCCTAATAATGAATATGGTTTCACTAATAATAAACAACATACATTTCAATATTTGTCCATGCCCATGTTGATTAGAGTATTAAAAACTAAAAAAGTATTAATTTAAGGTACATTTAGAATGGATAGAAATGTGCAATTAAGTTGTGATTAATCACGAGTTAACTCATGACAATCATGCGATTAATCGCGATTAAATATTTTAATTGATTGACAGCCTTAATATATATGCATTCTTGCAGCTCTTCAGTAATGCAATAATTGTAGTTACATTCGTTAGTGTATTATCGTTTACTCTCCATAAAACTGATAAACACTTACGAGCACTTGGCCCCAGAAAGAGTATCCAATTAGCGCGAACACACCGATCGCCATCATCCATATACCGTTAATTATTTGGACAGCCTATGGAGAAAAAAAAAAGATGTACAATTTGTATATTATGTGCATTTGTGTTTATGTGGCACATTTATCATTTTGTATTGATCTTCATTGACTGAACTGTTAGGAACTACTTTTCCCATCAGCAGATCACATGTCCTCCTCACTTCCTCATCACTCATGCCTGTGTCATGTCACTCTTCCGGTTTCTGTGTCATGCTTTTTCAAGCTTTTGTTGTTGTAATTGTCCAATACTATGGACAACAAGCACTACAAGATTTACAACTACTACTACAGCCACCATTACAACTACTACAACCGTTACAATTACAAAACCACTACATCTACAGATGAGTAGTGTAAAACAATTACAATTACAACTACTAAAAACAACTACTACAGACCACTACCATTACAACTACTACTACAATGACTACTATAACTACAACCACTACAGCTACCACTACAACTCCTAACAGTACACAACTATATTAACAACAATAACAGTAATATAGTGAGTGTTGTGTGATTGTGTAACTCACTCCCAGAGCTTTGGGTTCTCCTTTCAGGAACTTCTGCAGTGGGTTGCGTATCTGAGGTGAATTTTGTCCCTCTGTATTCAGGACTGTAGATGCGGGAATAACCTGAGTGACGATGGTGTAGCCGCTTCCCACGTTAGTGAGCGGTACTGGAGCACTGGCCATCTTTACACCTTAAAGTCTGACCTTTTAACCTGTCAACAACAACAACAACAACAAAAAAAACAACTTTCACAGACTGAAGAAATAACGTGCGAAGAAATGAGGACAAACCATGACTAAAATATTATTAAAATGTGCCAGAATCCGTTCCGAGTTCATTCTCAATGAAAGTGAGCCTTTATAGTCCGAGACACAGACTAGAATTAAAGTTAACAGCAAGTTAGCATTCGGTTGTTGCAAACTCACAGACTTTAAAAAAAATACTTTTTCTTAAAAATATATCTGACTAAAAAATCGAAACATTTTCTCCTCCACGTGAAAGCAATTCATTATTTCCGTCAGTTAAAAACCTTTTATCACTCGAGTACAATTCGAACGCAACTTCTGATAATAATGTTTACTCATCCTGCACTTCCTGTTTCAGGCGAATCTCCACAGGGCTACAGGATGGAATGATACACACGGTAAACTACCACATAAAACTCCAACTATTTTAACAAGAAAGGTAGAAGAAAAGAGAGAAACATGTTTTAAAAAATAGTTAAAGCAAATCCTGTTAAAAGAAGCATTATGTATCAGAAACACAAACCTGTCGCTGTAGCCGTGTAGACGGTGTGTGTGTGTGTGTGTGTACTGTATACTCCCCCCTCTACTTTCATTTCTCTTTTTATTCTCGGTTCCCACACATCACACATCCTGTATTTCAGTAAAGTAGATGAGCAATCTCAAGTGCAAGTCAGAACAAGACAGTGATGAACAAATTCCAAGGAAGCTGTTGTGAAGAACAGAATCCACACAGGAGTAAAGGTAGCTGAACGAGTTAAACAGCAACCCTACAGACATTTCTATAGTAGAAATTACAGCTAGAAGAGGAAGGAGATGAAGATTGGAGTTTTTTTTTCCTTGAAAAAATTACTTGCTGTTTTGTCTTAAGGTAAAGTCTCTTTTATATATATCCTACATGGCGGTGTGAATGGTCGCGGTTCTCTAAGCTGAGTAACTAATCGGGTATTTCTCACAAATGAATATACAGATTTCATAAAGTTGCTGACTACTATAGATACGTTGCTGAATTTTATTAGATGTTGGAGCTGTACAAACAATATTAAATCGTAAAAAATTCTAGTTTTACTACACAGATCAGAAAAATCTTGGTGGATCTTGGTGCAGAGATGGAGGATGACATTACAAAAGAGAAGAGAAGCTTTAACGATACTCACTCATATGCCTGTAAAGTTAAAGATGGAGGAAGTTTTGATTCTTATCCTAACACACCAAGCAAACAACCTCCCAAAAGACCAAAAAAAATGTTGTTGTATCTTCTGACAGACAAAGTGAACTCTCTTTAAGGGACGTGCCGGACAATACTCTCCGAATTCTCCCAGAAGGTTAATGAGAGATCTGACCAACTTGAAAGAATAGTTAAAGAAAATTCTTTTAACATCAAAGTTCTGGGCAAATCTCTTACCTCAGTGTATGATGATGTAATGGTTCTGCAGAAAGAATATGGACTGTCCAAGCAATCCAATGAAAACGTGGCAGATGCTCTGGATGTACCACACCGTCTTGGCAGACTCAAAACTTCGGATGATGACAGGAGATTGAAAGCAAGACCAGTGGCCATGAGATTCAACTCACGGCCAGAGATTTAATCTGGAGAAACTAAAAAAACAATGAGTATCTGACCACCAAGGGTGCAGTTTAAGGAAGACTTGACTGTTTTTTGGCCGACTGTGGAGAGAGCAAGGAAAGAAGGCAAAAATGCATACTTCAGCTGAGCGAGGGCTTTCGTTGACGGAAAAGAGGTTCGTCTTGAAGAAGGCAACAGTACATAGACTTATGGTCATCTTATTGCAGTCTGTAGTAGGAGGTATCCTGAAAGTTAAGGATAATGTTTGCTAGGGAAAAGAAGTTCTAAATCTGATGGTTATAGCTGGATGCACTTTGAGTTTTATTTAATGTTTACAACTATAAATGTTTTTGGTGATAATTTGTGTGAATCTCATTATGTTAAAGTTTAAAGTTTAGGCTATTTACTTACTTTTGTGATTCATTTAGTAATCATTTGAACATTTATGTCTCTTTCTTTATTTTCTATCAATGCCAGAGGTATTCGTGATATCCTAAAGAGAAAGGCTTTGTTTTTGTATTGCAAAGGGAAATGTGTAGATTTTTGTTCAATTCAAGAAACACATGCATGCTCTTCAGACACTGTGTTTTGGACAAATCAGTGGGGAAAAGAGATTTGGTTGACATTTGGCAGCAATCTTTCAGCCGGGATCACTATTTTACAAGATAAATTTATAGAGCAAGTACTAAATTATGAGAAAGATGATTGTGGTAGATGGATATTACTTATGATAGACAAGGATAATGAACAATTTGCATTAGACAATTGTTCTGCCACTAATAATAAAGTTAACAATGACATACTTTTTTTAAATATTGAATCAAGAATTCAGCATTTCATTTCGCTATATCCTTCAGCCCAAGTTATTTGGGGAGGAGATTTCAATACTGTGTTTAATGAAACCATTGATAGAAATGGTTGGACTGGGCCCTTCTAGTGAACTGGATAATGTATGTTTAAGATTAAAGCTTTACTGGTGTGTGGTGATGTAATAATCCAGGCAAGGAAGAACAGACCTAGAGTAATAAGGACTCATCTCTTCATTCTTATACTGACTATTGGTTAGTGTCGAATGATCTATCCAATAATGTGGCCTCTGTACAGATAGAACCTTGCATAATGACAGCTCATAAAGGAATATTTATAAAAAATAAAAATGATACAAGATAAATCAGTGTAACGTCCGGGACCCCCGCCCTATGCGGGGCTCGAACCCGTACGCCCGTGGTGTGTGTGCACACGCCAGCACGCGGTGGAATGAGACCCATTCACAGGATTCAGTGAAGCGCTGCTTTTATTACATTTAAGACATGACATAGGGAAACAAACGTAACACAAGACATGGCGTGGTTAACAAAACAAAACGAGAACAAAACCTAGATCTTAACCTGGGCATGGAACTTAAACAAAACCCAGACAAAAACCACCGTACAGGTAACAATCATGGACAAGGACACAAACACAAGGATCCCTATTTATAAGGGTAGACATTAGGGCTTATGGGATACAGGTGACAATCAGGATTAGAATAATGGGAAGGGCGTAACAAAAGACACACAAAGAAGCAGGCTTCCAAGGTTCAACTGCCAGCACCCTCTCTGGGCCTGGCAGGGAACTGTCCAGCTGTTCCTGACAAAACCCCCCCTCTACGGCGCAGCTCCCGAAGCGCCCAACCTCCGCCTAGGGGACGCCCCAGGAGTAAACGAGAGATAAAGTTCATGATAGAGGGGGAGAGACATTGCCTGATGAAGTTCATGAATGCAGTCTGCGGTGATGCCCCAGGTCTCGGGTCAGTTGACATCCGGCCCTAGAAAAGACAGGAGGGAAGCGCCTTCCACGGAAACTTCATCGTGGAGTGGCGTCCCCGGCTGGAAAGTGGTGGAAGCCCGCCTCCAGTGGGACCGATAAAAAGGGGGTGCCCCCCCCATGGCCTGAAGTCGAGCGACGTCCTCCTTGTAAATTCCCTGTCACTAGCTTCAAATTCCTGGGTATCCACATCTCCGAGGATCTCTCCTGGACTACCAACAGCTCCAGTCTGGTCAAGAAGGCTCACCAGCACCTCTTCTTCCTGAGGGCTCTGAGGAAGAACCATCTCTCTTCAGACATTCTGGTGAACTTCTACCGTTGCACCATCGAGAGCATCCTGACCAGCTGTATCACTGTCTGGTATGGGAACTGCACTGTGTCAGCCCGGAAAGCGCTGCAGAGGGTGGTGAAAACTGTCCAATGCATCGTAGGAGTGCTACTTCCTAAGATCGAGGACATTTACAGGAAGCGTTGTCTCACCAGAGCATGCAAAATCATTATCACCCTGCCAATAGACTCTTTGCCCTCCTGCCTTCTAGGAGGTGCTACAGGAGGAGCCTCCAGACCAAGACTAGCAGGTTCAGGAACAGCTTTTTCCTTTTTAAGCTTTTTTTTTTTTTTGTTTCTTTGCTGAACTCTGCCTCCACCCGATCACACACACATTGACTGAACACATTATTATCAGGGTATATAATCTTTTTCTGTATATAACCCTTTCTGTGTACAGTTTACATGTACAAATTATTTATCATAGTATAGAATATGTTCCTCATTGCACACATCTAAATCATTGCACTCATTGTACATAACTCCTCTGTATACTGTTTACATATTTAATTATTATCATGGTATACAACACCTTCTTTATTGCACCACTATAATCATTTGCTCATTTGCACTCATTGCATTTACTCATTGCATTTACCTCCCACTGTATACTGTTTATATAGTGTTATATATGCAAATTATTTACATATTTTTGTATATTGTTTATATATGCAAATTATTTATTGTTATATACTTATTATATATGCTAATTATTTGCACTGCGAAATGCACTTCTGGTTAGATGCTAACTGTATTTCGTTGCCTTGTACCCACATGTGCAGTGACAATAAAGTTGAATCTAATCTAATCTAATCTAATCTAATCTAATCTAATCTAATCTAATCTAATCTAATCTAATCTAATCTAATCTAATCTAATCTAATCTAAACTAAACTAATCTAAACTAAGCCAGTTTGCTGATGACACTGCAGTTATTTTGAAAAACAAATTTGAAGTACCCAAAATAATCAGATATATTGAGGAATTTACTGGAGTTTCAGGCCTTAAAATGAATTTAGATACACCTCTATTGTTTCCCCTTAAAGATTGTTCCTCCACAGAAATAGAGAATATTCCAGTTAAACATAAATTATAACATACCTAGGTGTAGTCATTTGTAAAAATGAAAAATAAAGGAGTGAATTAAATTTTAAACCAATTATTAAGAAAACAAAAAAGAAATTTAATTTGTGGTTAATAAGAGATATATCAAGATGTGGAAGGGTATTACTGTCAAAGGTGGAGGGTAAATCTAGATCTGTGTATATGTCATTATCCTTTGAGGTGCCTCCCAAGATTATTGAAGATTTAAATGAGATACTTGATAACTTTATTTGGAGAAAAAAAAACACATTATCTAAAAAAGGAGGTCATTTGTAAAGAGCAAGGAGGACTTGAGGTCTTAGATTATAAAATACTTAGAGTTTATGAAGAATAAAGTCATTGGAATGTATTTCCTAATTATATATTTAATATTCTTGGAGGCATAGATATTTTGTTGAAATGTAATTGATCAGTATTCCTATTAAATTGGGCACTTTTCTCAGACAAGCCCTGCTAGCATAGAAATTGGTGTATAAGCATCATTTTTCACCCCAGAATTTTTTTTTCATATGGAATAATAAGGATATACTACTTACAAACAAATCTTTATACTATCATATTTGGTTAAATGAAGGCATTATTATTTATTAAGACAGTTGAAAAATTCCCATGGATATTTGTTGACATATACTGAATTTCTTAAAAAAAATTCCAATTAGCAGTTAAACCAGGAGAATTTGCTATTGTTATTGACACGATTCCAAAGAGTGTGTTGTTTCTTTTAAAGAACTGTATTTCAGAGGAATTCAACATGGATAATCCTTGTGGAAATATTTTCATTGATAATGTTGATGTTTTAAAATAACAATGTATAAGGACATAAGGATATTAGGAATAAGGAAGTCATAAGGAATGCTCTTTGTTCAGTGTCCTTACCTGCAGCAAGGTTTTTTTTTGTCTTCTTTATTTGGTAATATCTCTTGGCTTAAAGCATGGAAACTGCCAGACAAGTTCTGTGTTAATAACAAAATCAAGGAAGTGTCTTACGAAATACTTCATAGAATTTATCCTGCTAATACATGTTTTGGAAAGATTTAAGCTCAATATTTCGTATATATCTATGAATTTTGTGGTCAGGAAAAAGAAACTGTTTTGCATCTGTTTTTTCAGTGTACATATTTACACAAGATTGTTTTGGAAGAATTTAGAATTTTATAACAAGAAAAAGCTGGAGTGTATGATAGAAATTTGTATATTTTATGCGCTTTATTACACAGAGAATGAAAATTTAAAAGGTAAAGAACAACAATTGTTAATTTTATTAGGAAAATAGCATATACATAAGAAAAAGTGGGCTAAATGTAAACCATATTTCTCACATTTTATAAATGACTTTAAATTATGTGTTAATCTCTTGGAACAAACCAAAAACAAAAAAGGTCTGAAAAAATTTATGTAAAAATGTTTTCCCCTTCATATAGGAATATATATATATTATAATTATATTATAATAATATATATATATTCTTAAAAATCTTAAAGAAGTTGTGAGGAAAACACACAAAAAAAACGAATGAATATCTTTCTAATATGAATCTGCACAGCTGTTTATGTGAGCAAATTAAAAAGTTGACAAATATCATTTATACATTCATAAACACCTTTTTTGGTAGCATTTAATCTAAGCAGAATCTTCATTAGAGTAGAGCTAGGAGCAATACCCAGTGTATAAAACATGATAAATCTACTCTACTGCATGTACATAATGTATATAATGTAGGCTTTCAGTGTCCAGGATTCTGTATGTGATCTGTTACAGGAAGCAGTGTGATGTGCGGTTAGCGCTGGAGTGTGAGTGTGTTATTGAGTAGCAGTGTTATTGAACTTTTTTTTTTTTTTAGACTTCTTTCTCGCTGTACACTGGAGGATTTTCCACAGGTAAAGTGCCCATGGCGATGGCATGCATTGTATTACCCCCCTGTGAAAACAACCATAATCAGTATATCATAAAGAACATGCTGAATTTGTTCTTAGCTACACTCAGTAATGAGCTAACGAGTAAATGATCAAATTCAAAGATCAAAACATCGTTGTTGTGGTCGCAGCTAGTCCTTCATCTCCTGATACGATGCAGATAAATGCTAAAAAATATTTCATTTTAGCCATAAGAAAACCGATTTGTTATAATGGCGAACGCTAGCTGATAAACATGGGGCATGGCTAAAGGTAAAATGCTTCCGGAAAGCACTGAGTAATTTACATTGATGTAAATTGTCCATTTTTATCAAGAAATATTTTTCAATTTGGTGCAAAAACATTTCGGATTCTTCGATGACGTGGAGCGTTATAACATTGTCCTGCGGGTTTCTCTTACCAGCTGAGTGTGATGAGGTGGGAAGGCACTGACCACAGAAGCACTAGGAGCAAAGGTCTCAGGGTTCTGAACCACGTACACAACATGGTTACCATAGTTACAACACTCCAAACTGTTCACTGCAGATCCTGATCCTCGCTAAATATAAAGGAGGCATTAGTTAATGTCACACTCCAACTCCCAGAATTCCTCACAACCTCACAATAGGGCTGACCTTCAGACTCTATTTCCCATCAGCCACCAGAAGTTGTGATGCTCTCACAAGGTTTCTGGAGATCTGAACCTACACCCAAACTGTTCATGTGTGTTGGTGATGTCAATAAAGCTGAACTGAACTGAAGTGGTTATCTGTGGAGCTGAAGGTAACCTCTGACCTGATCAGCTGACCTTCTATTCCACTGGAGAGTTTTCACCTGGTGGATCTCAATAAGTGACCAGACAGCAGCAGGGCAAATCATGCATTCAGATATCAAGGCAAAACCTAAGAAAGCCGCAAAACTTAAAAAACAAAACGAAAAAACATTATACTCACGGTAGGTTCATGGGTACAGGTGGCTTTGCAGACGAATGCTGAAACTGAGATAGAGATGCAAAACTGGAGCAGAGAGAACACCAGCAGAACTCCGTTAATTCCAAGGACAAAGCCCTGAAATAAAAATCACCAAAATTCACACAGCAAAAACTTTTGCCCCTATTCAGTTACTTATCTTCTCAAAATATTGTTTACAGTTTTTAAATTTCTTGTTTTTTTCCCAATTTTTACATGACAAATAAATAAACAGCAAATAAATAAATCATACCTCTGTGTCATGTCCACTGCAATGATAACCGCTGCTGTCGTAGTAGCAGGCATTGAACACGTAAATCACGAATATGAAATCAAAGGAAAAAACAACAATGGCGATTCCTGTAGCTATCGCATTAATAATATTCAGCACCAGCGTAGCGTTCACCTGAGAGAAAAACAGCAATCAAGCAATCAAAAATTCAATCAATAAAAAATAAATAAAATATTTTTAAAATCGAAACTAGAAAATGTATCTACTAAATGATTTTATTTTCTCAAGAGTAGAAATTTAACTATAAAGTTATTTTAAGAAAATTAATTAAAAAGATTATGTAATCTTTCTATCTCTCTGTTTGTTTCTTTGTTTCTTTTTTGTTCTCTCACTTTCTGACTTAAAAATTAAAATGACATTTAAATTTTTATTTTTATTTTTTTTTGTTTTTTGTTCTTATGATGTGTCCTCCACTTACCTAATTGTTAATTACCTTGTTGTTACTTTTTGTACTCCTTCAATCTGTAATATACATATATATATATATATATATATATATATATATATATATATATATATATATATATATTTATATATATACACTATATTGCCAAAAGTATTCGCTCACCTGCCTTGACTCGCATATGAACTTAAGCGACATCCCATTCCTAATCTATAGGGTTCAATATGACGTCGGTCCACCCTTTGCAGCTATAACAGCTTCAACTCTTCTGGGAAGGCTGTCCACAAGGTTTAGGAGTGTGTTTATGGGAATTTTTGACCATTCTTCCAGAAGCGCATTTGTGAGGTCACACACTGATGTTGGATGAGAAGGCCTGGCTCTCAGTCTCCACTCTAATTCATCCCAAAGGTGTTCTATCAGGTTGAGGTCAGGACTCTGTGCAGGCCAGTCAAGTTCATCCACACCAGACTCTGTTATCCATGTCTTTATGGACCTTGATTTGGTCACTGGTGCACAGTCATGTTGGAAGAGGAAGGGGCCAGCTCCAAACTGTTCCCACAAAGTTGGGCCATGGAATTGTCCAAAATGTCTTGGTATGCTGAAGCATTCAGAGTTCCTTTCACTGGAACTAAGGGGCCAAGCCCAGCTCCTGAAAAACACCCCCACTCCATAATCCCCCCTCCACCAAACTTTACACTTGGCACAATGCAGTCAGACAAGTACCGTTCTCCTGGCAACCGCCAAACCCAGACTCGTCCATCAGATTGCCAGATGGAGAAGCGTGATTCATCACTCCAGAGAACGCGTCTCCACTGCTCTAGAGTCCAGTGGCGGCGTGCTTTACACCACTGCATCCGACGCTTTGCATTGCACTTGGTGATGTATGGCTTGGATGCAGCTGCTCGGCCATGGAAACCCATTCCATGAAGCTCTCTGCGCACTGTTCTTGAGCTAATCTGAAGGCCACATGAAGTTTGGAGGTCTGTAGCGATTGAAAGTTGGTGACCTCTTCGCACTATGTGCCTCAGCATCCGCTGACCCCGCTCCGTCAGTTTACGTGGCCTACCACTTCGTGGCTGAGTTGCTGTCATTTCCAAACACTTCCACGTTCTTATAATACAGCTGACAGTTGACTGTGGAATATTTAGGAGCGAGGAAATTTCACGATGAATACTTTTGGCAATATAGTGTATATATATATATATATATATATATGTATGTATGTATATACACTACCAGTCAAAAGTTTGGACACACCTTTTAATTCAATGTTTTTTGTTTAGGGATTTATTTTCTACTTTCTAGAACAATACTGGAGACTTCAAAGCTATGAAATTACACACATGGACTTAAGTAATTCATATAAAATTACAACAAAAAACAGTCAGTTGTTATTTTAAGACACGAAGGTCAGGTGTTCTGGAATAGTTCTTGTAAGAACAGTATTGTCAAGTGCATTTGCAAAACCCATCAAGCACCATGATGAAACTGGCTCACATGAAGACCATCCCAGTAAAGCAAGACCAAAACTTACCTCTGCTGCAGAGGAGAAGTTCATTTAGAGTTACCAGCCTCAGAAATCACCAATTAACAGCACCTCAAATTAGAGCCGTTATGAAGGCTTTACATAGTATCAGTAGCAGACATATCTCAATATCAACTGTTCAAACCAGATTATTGTGGATTTCGGCCGCCTTCAGCATTGTTTTACAATGTAGAAAGAAATAAACATCAGGAAAGACCATGGAATTAGAAGATGTGTCCAAACTTTTCACTGGTAGTGTAAATATATGTACAAAATATCAGACTTTTATCTGAAATGTTCTATTTCCTAATAAAGTTAGAATAGTTCACTTAACAGTTACTCCACAGTCACGATATCAGTTCAACTTGATTGATGGATCAACATGACTACAAGTGACTTTTCAAAATCAGAACAATAAAGAAATGATGTCATACCACACAGGAGTTTAGGTTGTTGCTCGCTGCAACAGCAAGAGAGCCGGTGGTGATGTGCTGTGAGTAAAACATAGATTTTACTTAAACTGACCTGAAATAATATAGCTGTATATAGATGTACTGATCAGGCATAACACTCTATGCACAGGTGAAGTGAACACTGAGTATCTCCTCATCATGGCACCTGTTAGTGGGTGGGATATATTAGGCAGCAAGTGAACATTTTGTCCTGAAAGTTGATGTTAGAAGCAGGAAAAATGGACAAGCGTAAGGATTTGAGCGAGTTTCATGAAGGGCCAAATTGTGATGGCTAGACCACTGGATCAGAGCATCTCCAAAACTGCAGCTCTTGTGGGGTGTTCCCGGTCTGCAGTGGTCAGTATCTATCAAAGTGGTCCAAGAAAGGAACAGTGGTGAACTGGCGACAGGTTCATGGACGGACAAGGCTCACTGATGCAAGTGGGGAGCGAAGGTTGGTCCGTGTGATCCGATCCAACAGAAGAGCTACTGTTGCTCAAATCGCTGAAGAAGTTAATGCTGGTTCTGATAGAAAGGGGTCAGAATACACAGTGCATCACAGTTTGTTGCGTATGGGGCTGCATAGCCGCAGACCACTCAGCGTGCCCATGCTGACTCCTGTGTGCTGCCAAAAGTGGCAACTATGGGCATGTGAGCATCAGAACTGGACCACGGAGCAAAAAAAGAAGGTGGGCTGGTCTGATGAATCACGTTTTCTTTTACATCACGTGGATGGCCGGGTGCGTGTGCGTGGCTTACCTGGGGAACACATGGCACCAGGATGCACTATGGGAAGAAGGCGAGCCGGCGGAGGCCGTGTCCTGCTTTGGTCAGTGTTCTGCTGGGAAACCTTGGGTCTTGCCATCCATGTGGATGTTACTTTGACACGTACCACCTACTAAAGCAATGCTGCAGACCATGTACACCCTTTCATGAAAACAGTATTCCCTGATGGCTGTGGTCTCTTTCAGCAGGATAATGCGCCGTACCACAAAGCAAAAATGGTTCAGGAATGGTTTGATGACCACAACAACCAGTTTGAGGTGTTGACTCCGCCTCCAAATTCTCCAGATCTCAATCCAGTCGAGCATCTGTGGTATGTGCTGAATAAACAAGTCCGATCTATGAAGGCCCCATCTCACAACTTACAGGACTTAAAGGATCTGCTGCTAACATCTTGGTGCCAGATCCCACAACACACCTTCAGGGATCTAGTGGAGTCCATGCCTCGATGGGTCAGGGCTGTTGCCTCGATGGCAGCAAAAGGGGGACCAACAGAATATTAGGCATTCGGTCATAATGTCATACCTGATCGGTGTATATTTATGTCAGTAAAAATGAACAATACTTACAAACAGTGAGCCCCAGAATACAACTCCAGTGTAAACACTGAGGGACCGAGGGAAGATCGCCATCACGATACCGAACAATATCATCAAAAAACCAATCATTATTTGGACAGTCTGTGGTTAAAACACACACGGATAAATTATTATTATTATTATTATTATTATTATTATAAAATCATTTTTAATGAATAATGTGTCTATACTGTATATTTAAACCAAATGGTGAGATTCTGATCTATTGTTCAATTTATATTATTCCATTAAAATCATACTGTATTAATTATTATTCATGTGTTATTACTCACTCCCAGAGCTTTGGGTTCTCCTTTCAGGAACTTGTGCAGTGGTCTGTTTGTCTGAGTGGAATTTTGTCCCGCTGCAGTCGGGTCTGTAACTTCACTGAGGATGGTGTAGCCACTTCCCACGTTAGTGAGCAGTACTGGTGCCCTGGCCATCTTTACACCTGATAGTGTCTGACCTTTTAATCTGTAATATATATATATATATATATATATATAAGTATTCGCTCACCTGCCTTGACTCGCATATGAACTTAAGTGACATCCCATTCCTAATCCATAGGGTTCAATATGACGTCGGTCCACCTTTTGCAGCTATAACAGCTTCAACTCTTCTGGGAAGGCTGTCCACAAGGTTTAGGAGTGTGTTTATGGGAATTTTTGACCATTCTTCCAGAAGCGCATTTGTGAGGTCACACACTGATGTTGGACGAGAAGGCCTGGCTCTCAGTCTCTGCTCTAATTCATCCCAAAGGTGTTCTATCAGGTTGAGGTCAGGACTCTGTGCAGGCCAGTCAAGTTCATCCACACCAGACTCTGTCATCCATGTCTTTATGGACCTTGCTTTGGTCACTGGTGCACAGTCATGTTGGAAGAGGAAGGGGCCAGCTCCAAACTGTTCCCACAAAGGTGAGAGCATGGAATTGTCCAAAATGTCTTGGTATGCTGAAGCATTCAGAGTTCCTTTCACTGGAACTAAGGGGCCAAGCCCAGCTCCTGAAAAACAACCCCATACCATAATCCCCCCTCCACCAAACTTTACACTTGGCACAATGCAGTCAGACAAGTACCGTTCTCCTGGCAACCGCCAAACCCAGACTCGTCCATCAGATTGCCAGATGGAGAAGCGCGATTCGTCACTCCAGAGAACGCGTCTCCACTGCTCTAGAGTCCAGTGGCGGCGTGCTTTACACCACTGCATCCGACACTTTGCATTGCACTTGGTGATGTATGGCTTGGATGCAGCTGCTCGGCCATGGAAACCCATTCCATGAAGCTCTCTGCACGCTGTTCTTGAGCTAATCTGAAGGCCACATGAAGTTTGGAGGTCTGTAGCGATTGATTCTGCAGAAAGTTGGCGACCTCTTCGCACTATGCGCCTCAGCATCTGCTGACCCCGCTCCGTCAGTTTACGTGGCCTACCACTTCGTGGCTGAGTTGCTGTCGTTCCCAAACACTTCCACGTTCTTATAATACAGCTGACAGTTGACTGTGGAATATTTATAACCCCGATCTGCATGTGTTTTGGCTCCATGCTCTCCACCATTTTCTCACATTGCTGTTGGGGAACTTTATACCACTCTTTTTGCAAAAAAAAAAAGGGTTCACATCTGGAGATGGTTTCTTATTGTTTTCCAGATATATATATATATATATATATATATATATATATATATATATATATATATATATATATATATATATATATATATAAACACAAAGAGACCCCATTAAAACAAATGAGACAAAAATATTATACTTGGTCACTAATTCAGGAGAATGGTCTAATATTATGTCTGTGAGTGGGAAAAGGATGTGAACCTTTAGGATAAATTCTGGCTGTTTTCACTCAATATGATGATGATCAGGTGGCAGTGAGATTCCTGTTTTATTTAAAGAACAAGGATCTATCAAAGTCTGATCTTCACAACAGGAGTCTGTGAAAGTGTATCATGGCAGGAACAGAGGAGATTTCTGAGGACCTCAGAAAAAGAGTTGTTGTTCATCAGGCTGAAAAGGTTACAAAGCCATCTCTAAAGGGTTTGGATTCCTCAAATCCAGTCAGAGATATGGTGGAATTTTAAGACCTTTGCTACCCTCCCCAGGAGTGTTTGACCAACAGATCACTCCAAAAGCAAGGCGTGTGATAGTCCATATGTCACAAAGGAACCCAGGGTAACTTTTATACAACTAAAGGTCTCTCTTGTGTTTGCTAATGTGAATGTTCATGACTCCACCATCAGGAGAACACTGAACAACCTTAGTGTTCATGGCAGAATTGCAAGGAGAAAGCAGCTATTCTCCAAAAAAGAACATTGCTGCCTGAAGTTTTCTAAAGATCATGTGGACAAGAAAAGACTAATGTTTTGTGGAGGGATGAGACCAAAATAGAACCTTTTGGTTTACATGAGAAGCATTATGTTTGGGGAAAAAAGGGAAAACACTGCATTCTAGCATAAGATCCTTTTCCCATTTGTGAATCATATCTGCATCTGGGCCAGGGCGGTTTGAGGTCGTTGATGGAAGAATGAATTTGAAATTATACCAGTTAATTCTAAAGGAAAATATCAGGACATCTGTCCATGAACATCTAGTAAGATGTAAGAAGTAAGAAGACAACAACCCCAAGCACACAAGATGTTCTACTGAAGGACGGTATAACATGACCCTTTTAGAAATATACATATATTTAGCACTTGTGTACATTTTGATGAAGAAACTTTTATAATAATTTAGAATAATTTATTCTGCATTTCTTATTTAAAGGGTAAAAAACTACAATGCTACAGGCTGAAATGATATAAAGAAAGAAAGAAAGAAAGAAAGAAAGAAAGAAAGAAAGAAAGAAAGAAAGAAAGAAAGAAAGAAAGAAAGATTTTCATAAACATAGTTTCACACAAACCTTGTTGCTTTAGCAGTGCAGTCCGTCTCTCTCTCTCTCTCTCTCTCTCTCTCTCTCTGTTGTAATTTCTGACCTCACACACGACACATCCTGTATTTCAGAAAAGATTCCAGACTTAGCACAGAAGTAGATTTTGAGACGGTTTTGAGAGAAAGCCAAGACAAGACAGAGCTGAACAAACTCCCACAACGCTGTTGTGCAGGAAGAACAGAATCCACAAAGGATATTATTTTTCTATAAAAACGTGACTTCCTATGTCGTCTTACATAATAACAGAACTGATCCTCCTTTACCAGCACCCCCCCTCTTTCTCTCTCAAAGAATAAACACAAAGTATAAACTCCTCATAAAACTTACCTCTGAATGTTATAAAGCACTGACACTGGAGATAAATGTTTATTTAACATCAGCTTCACCATAAATATTCACCAATCAACAAACACACCCATTTTGTTATCTGTTCACCACCAGAGGGAGCCTCACCTGAATACTAGCCACTTCCAGGGTACTCAGTTCACTTCTGGTTCTATGGACATACACTATATTGCCAAAAGTATTCGCTCACCCATACAAATAATCAGAATCAGGTGTTCCAATCACTTCCATGGCCACAGGTGTATAAAATCAAGCACAGTCAATCAAGCAGACTGTTTTTACAAACATTTGTGAAAGAATGGGTCGCTCTCAGGAGCTCAGTGAATTCCAGCGTGGAACTGTGATAGGATGCCACCTGTGCAACAAATCCAGTCGTGAAATTTCCTTGCTCCTAAATATTTCACAGTCAACTGTCAGCTGTATTATAAGAACGTGGAAGTGTTTGGGAACGACAGCAACTCAGCCACAAAGTGGTAGGCCACGTAAACTGACGGAGCGGGGTCAGCGGATGCTGAGGCGCATAGTGCGAAGAGGTCGCCAACTTTCTGCAGAGTCAATCGCTACAGACCTCCAAACTTCATGTGGCCTTCAGATTAGCTCAAGAACAGTGCGCAGAGAGCTTCATGGAATGGGTTTCCATGGCCGAGCAGCTGCATCCAAGCCATACATCACCAAGTGCAATGCAAAGCGTCGGATGCAGTGGTGTAAAGCACGCCGCCACTGGACTCTAGAGCAGTGGAGACACGTTCTCTGGAGTGACGAATCACGCTTCTCCATCTGGCAATCTGATGGACGAGTCTGGGTTTGGTGGTTGCCAGGAGAACGGTACTTGTCTGACTGCATTGTGCCAAGTGTAAAGTTTGGTGGAGGGGGGATTATGATGTGGGGTTGTTTTTCAGGAGCTGGGCTTGGCCCCTTAGTTCCAGTGAAAGGAACTCTGAATGCTTCAGCATAACAAGACATTTTGGACAATTCCATGCTCCCAACTTTGTGGGAACAGTTTGGAGCTGGCCCCTTCCTCTTCCAACATGACTGTGCACCAGTGACCAAAGCAAGGTCCATAAAGACATGGATGACAGAGTCTGGTGTGCATGAACTTGACTGGCCTGCACAGAGTCCTGACCTCAACCCCATAGAACACCTTTGGGATGAATTAGAGCGGAGACTGAGAGCCAGGCCTTCTCATCCAACATCAGTGTGTGACCTCACAAATGCACTTCTGGAAGAATGGTCAAAAATTCCCATAAACACACTCCTAAACCTTGTGGACAGCCTTCCCAGAAGAGTTGAAGCTGTTATAGCTGCAAAAGGTGGACCGACGTCATATTGAACCCTATAGATTATGAATGGGATGTCGCTTAAGTTCATATGCGAGTCAAGGCAGGTGAGCGAATACTTTTGGCAATATAGTGTATATACCACATGCACAACTCACACTTTGCGATGTATTGTCAGTGCAACAGCATACCAAGCCTTGTTCCATTTTTATTGCTTGCTTTCTGTTCAGTTTAGACCACTAGCCGCTCAGAGTTGGTGGCCTAACGTTGCCGCCTAACCTGCTTCTCACAGGGAAAGACTGAATTCAAACTTTCAGGCAGTACTACCAGGGCAGCCTCTGCACATTCCATGCCAGTGGAACCCATTAAACTGGGAAAGACCTTAAATGTCTACTCAACTACTTAAATATCGACTCTACAGCAATGTCTACTCAATGTTTGTGCCTCTGTTGTGGTCAACCATTCTCTAGCTGCTGAAACAAGACAAGGTAAACTCTACTGCTTGTCCTTACAGTTTTCTGTTTACCGGCCTGTGATAGCACAGCACGTCAGACCCGACAGGTCTCCACCCTACTCAAAGTCAAGTCAAAGTCAAAGAAGCTTTATTGTCACTTCAACCATATATAGCTGATGCAGTACACAGTGAAGTAAAACAACATTCCTCCTAGACCAGAGGTGCTACACATAATACAGACAAAGTACAGTGACTCAGACAAACATAGAGCTATGACATAGAGATTTAACTATAATTGAAAAATTTAAATTAAACTAAAAAATTAAACTATACTTAAGGTGCAGTCTTTAAGAACTAGACATACAACAGAAGTGCACAGGAAGACAAGACAAGACAGTGCAGACAAACAACATATAGGCCGACTTTGTGCAATGAACAAGACAATGTGCAAAGAACAGTGTATACAGTGACTGCAGATATTAAAGCGACACATGTAAACAGGATTAATATAAATATATATATAAATGTAAAGTGGCATGTGCGTGCAAACAGGACAATTTAGTGTGTGTGTGTGTCCAGCACAGTTCAGTTCTTTTTTTTTGTGCATGTGTGTGTGTCCATGTCCAGCATAGTTCAGTTCTCCTCTGAGATCAGATCTTGGTTGTACGTGTGTGTGTGTGTGTGTGTCTAGTTCAGCTCAGTTCTCTGCCTGATTGCCTGAGGAAAGAAACTGTTCAACAGTCTGGTTGTGCGGGTCCAAATGCCTCAGTACCTCTTTCCGGATGGCAGAAGTGTGAAGAGTGTGTGTGAGGGGTGTGTGGGATCATCTACAATGCTGTTAGCTTTGCGGATGCAGCATGTGGAGTAAATGTCTGTGATAGAGGGAAGAGAGACTCCGATGATGTCTCAGCTGTCCTCACTATACGCTGAAGGGTCTTGCGGTCCGAGATTCCCAAACCAGGCAGTGATTCAGCTGCTCAGGCTGCTCTCGATGGTCCCTCTCTAGAAGGTGGTCAGGATGGGAGGTGGAAGATGAGCCTTCCTCAGCCTTCACAGGAAGTAGAGACGCTGCTGGGCTTTCCTGGTGATGGAGCTGGTGAGGTGAGGTGAGGTCCTCTGCCAGGTGAACACCAAGGAATTTGGTGCTCTTGACGATCTCTACGATGGACCCATCGATGTTCAGTGGAGAGTGGTCACTCTTTGCTCTCCTGAAGTCAACAACCATCTCTTTAGTCTTGTCAAGGTTCAGAGACAGGTTATTGACATTACACCAGGCTGCTAGTTGTTGAACCTCCTCTCTTATACGGCTGACTCATCGTTCTTGCTGATGAGACCCACCACGGTCATGTCATCGGCGAACTTGATGATATGATTAGAGCTGTGCATTGCTGCACAGTCATGAGTCAGCAGAGTGAACAGCAGTGGACTGAGCACACAGCCCTGAGGAGCTCCAGTGTTCAGAGTGGTGGTGCTGGAGATGCTGTTCCCGATCCAGACTGACTGAGGTCTCCCAGTCAGGAAATCCAGGATCCAATTGCAGAGGGAGGTGTTGATGCCTAACAGACTAAGCTTCTTGATCAGGTGCTGAGGAATGATCGTGTTGAATGCTGAACTGAAGTCAGTGAACAGCATTTGTAGGTAAATGTCTTTATTGTCCAGGTGTGTGAGGGCCAGATGGAAGGTTGTGCTGATGGCATCGTCTGTGGAGCGATTTGGATGATACGCAAACTGCATGGGGTCAGGTGATGGTGGCAGCAGGTTCTTAATGTGCCTCATGACGAGCCTCTCGAAGCACTTCATGATGATGGGTGTGAGTGCAACGGGATGGTAGTCATTGAGACAGGACACTGGAGACTTCTTCGGCACGGGGATGATGGTGGTAGACTTTAGGCATGTTGGGATGACAGCGCGCTCAGGGAGATTTTGAAGATGTCTGTGAAGACATCTGCTAGCTGTTCTGCACACTCCCTGAGCACTCTGCCAGGAATGTTGTCTGGTCCAGCAGCTTTCCGTGGGTTAACTCTGCGTAGAGTTTTCCTCACGTCAGCCGTGGTGAGACAGAGCACCTCGTCCTCTGAAGAAGGGATGGTCTTCCTCACTGTCACATCGTTACTTGCCTCAAACCGAGCGTAGAAGCTGTTCAGCACATCTGGAAGGGAGGCATCACTGTCACAGGCAGGTGGAACTGGCCTGTGGTGAGTTCCTGGGGTAAATAAAAGGTCTGCATCTAACAGTCACAAACTCCACTAGCAATGAACAGAGGACTTTAGAGTCCTTACACCATTCCGTGTTGATGTAAACACACACACCACCACCGCGAGTATTACCGCACAGAGCTGCATTTCTGTCTGCATGAAACACGGTTAGCCCGGCTAGCTGAATGGCGGCGTCCGGAACTCTGTCGCAGAGCCAAGTCTCTGTAAAAACAAAGACGCAGCAGTCTCTGTACTCATGCCGTGCAGTTCGCGGGAGTCGGATGTAGTCCAGTTTATTGTCCAGGGAGCAGACATTAGACAGAAGTATGGAGGGGAGTGCCGGCCGGCTAGGGTTTGTTTTTAGCCGAGCACAGACACCCGCCCTATTTCCGTGCTTCCGCTTCCTTGCGCACCACTTCTGTTGACTCTTCTCCCAGCCACCGGCATCAGGAGACACCGAGGGCTTGGGGCCTGGTCTCCGTAGCAAGCCGAGATCATGAAGTTTTTCCCGTAGGTCATTGTGCACGTTGTCTGCTGCATGATTCCCATAATCCAGCAGTGTCTGGCAGTCGTACACATGAACACCATTGTATCTGGTGTCCATATGCTATGAAAGTGCAAAAGTGAAAAGTGCTACTGCTGCGCCGCCATCTTGAAATCATACTGGACTGAATTCAGATAAACCTCATCCATCAACTAGTCCACGAACTGAACATTCCATCAATATCAGCCTAACTTCAGAATAACACCCGCCGCAAAGTGGAATGGCTAAATCAAGAGATTGGCTGGCATTTCTGCTCCTATTGTTTTTGAGAGCAACACCTGTGGAGTGAGTTTATCCTGTGGACTGAATATGGACAAAACCATTTGATCCACTCCCCCACTTGTATAACCCCTTCCAGTGTGTCCTAGGTTATCAACCTCTCTTAGTTTTGATGGTCAGGAGAACTGTCACATGTCCCAGTTGTAGACAACTGGTTCTAGCACAACCGAAATGTCTGGGAAAGTGCTCACGTTTGGCTACAAAGGGCAGTGAGACACCAACATATGCAGGCAAATCGATACCACCACCCTCATCCCAAGTACCAACCCCGTCAACTGGTATGGCTGTCAACCAAAAGCTTGAAACTCCAAGTCCCTTGTAAAAACTCAGTTCACACTCTGTTTAAAATCCTATGACAAGTGTACCCAGTCACATATAGTCTTGGAACACCCCCCCCCTTTATCAAATAACTTTCCACGTGTCCCTACTTAAACCAGCCCACGATCCTCCAAAAAAGACACTACGAGCAACACACCTCCACCTCCTCTGGATAGCCAAAGGCTCATATTGAGTATATTTTGTAAAAGAAATTCTCAACTCCAGGTGAATGAGGGTGTGTCTCCAGTATCTTGTGGATTGGGAGAGCTATGGCCCAGAGGAGAGATCCTGGGAGAGATTCTTGACCCAACACTCACACAGTAATTCCACAATAATCATCCAGAAAGACCTGCCCCCAGACCTTGTGGCTACCCTAGTAATAGAGCACCTGGAGGTGTTCAAAGAGGGGGTCATTCTGTAACATCTTCCATTGCACCCTCCCCTCCTTGCCACCAGAGGTAAGCCTCACCTGAATACTAGGCACTTCTGGGGTACTAAATTCACTTCTGGTTCTATAGACATGTAAACCACATGCACATAGTCTTGAATACGAAGTCTTGTTCCATTGTTCTCATTTGCTGTCCATGTTTTGACCTAGTTTTCTGTTTAGTCAGTTTCCTGATATTTGAATTCTGTATTTTGGGGTTGGGTTTGCTGCATGGACTTTCTGTACTGGTTTTTGAATCTCTGCCTACTTCCTATTTTTCCCCTTTGTCTTATGCTGGGCCTGAACACCTCTCTCTGCAACTGGATCCTGGATTTCCTGACTGGGAGACCCCAGTCAGTCCGGATCGGGAACAGCATTTCCAGCACCACCACACTGAGCACTGGAGCTCCTCAGGGCTGTGTGCTCAGTCCACTGCTGGTCACTCTGCTGACTTACGACTGTGCAGCAATGCACAGCTCCAACCACATCGTCAAGTTCGCAGATGACACGACCGTGGTGGATCTTATCAGCAAGAACGATGAGTCAGCTTACAGAGAGGAGGTGCAGCAGCTAAAAGCATGGTGTAGAGCCAACAACCTGTCTCTGAATGTCGACAAGACTAAATAGATGGTTGTTGACTTCAGGAGAGCACAGAGTGACCATTCTCCACTGTCCATCGACGGATCCTCTGTGGAGATTATCAAGAGTACCAAATTCCTTGGTGTTCATCTGGCAGAGAACTTCACCTGGTCACTCAACACCAGCTCCATCACCAAGAAAGCCCAGCAGCGCCTCTACTTCCTGAGGAGGCTGAGGAAAGCCCATCTCCCTCCCTGCATCCTGACTGTGTTCTACAGAGGGACCATCGAGAGTGTCCTGAGCAGCTGCATCACTGCCTGGTTTAAGAACTGCACCATCTCAGATCGCAAGACCCTTCAGCGGATAGTGAGGACAGCTGAGAAGATCATCAGAGTCTCTATCCCCTCTATCAAGGACATTTACACCACATACTGCATCCGCAAAGCTAACAGCATTGTGGATGACCCCACACACCCCTCACACACACTCTTACACACCCCACACACCCCTCACACACACTCTTACACACCCCACACACCCCTCACACACACTTTTCACCCTCCTGCCATCTGGAAAGAGGTACCGGAGCATTCGGGCCCTCACAACCAGACTGTTGAACAGCTTCTTTCCTCAAGCCATCACGCTCCTCAACACCCAGGACTGAACTGTATAAAACTGTCTCTTTCTCTCACACACACACACACACACACTCACACACACTCTGGACTGAACTGTACATAACACTCTGTCTCTCACACACACATACACACACCCACACTGTCTCTCTCTCACCTGTGTGGACACACACTCACACACACATAACTTTGATACTTATTGCACTACCTCAACCCCTGTGTTTTTCATCTGCTGCTATATTTATATTTATGATTATTTCTATTTTGCACTACCTCAACTGCTGCTATATTGTATTTTTGCACATGTTGTCAGACCCCAAAGTTCATCATCTTTTTTTATTAGATTTCATTAACATTTCATTGCACGTTCTTTTTCTTCTTTTTCGGTTTGCTAAGTGTCCTGTGTTTTTGTATTGTCTTTTTTGTATTTATTATTTTTGCACTGTCTTGTTGTTGCTTTGTTTGCACCTAGCTGCACACTTTACACTTTATGTGGCTTGGACGAACTTTCGGTCCTAGCTTTGAGTTGGTCTTGTGTTTGATCTTTATGTTGTATGTTTATGTAGCACCAGGTCCTGGAGAAACGTTGTCTCATTTCACTATGTACTGCGTCAGTTATATGTGGTTGAAATGACAATAAAGCTTCTTGAATCTTGAATGTTGTGGATTATGGATTCTACATCTTCTGTCCCAGCATCTGCATTACATTATGTGAGAAACTCAACTGAAAAGATGACAAATGGTATTCATAAAATTTAGAACCATCTTTATTTTTGGTTTTTAAGTGTTGAGCAGAATTTCTATTACAGAAGAACTAGGAGCAATAACCAGCATATAAAACATGATAAATCGGCTCTACTACATGTATATAATGTATATAATGTACATAATGTAGGCTTTCAGTGTCCAGGATTCTGTGTGTGATCTGTTACTAAGTGCTGGAGTGTGAGTGTGTTATTAGGTAGCAGTGTTATTGCACTTGTTTTTTATTTTGTTATTTAGACTCCTCCTTGCTGCTCTGGTTGGTTTTTCTCACTGTACACTGGAGGATTTTCCACAGGTGAAGCACCCATGTCGGTGGCATACATTGTATTGACCCCCTGTGAAAACAACAATAATCAATAAATCATAAAGAAGACACTATTTGTTCTTAGCTACGCTCGGTAATGAGATAATGAGTAAATGATCAAATTCAAAAATAATTTAGGTTGTTTATTTCAGGATACACACAGCACACACTGCTTCTCCGTCCCATCTTGTATGATACGATGCAGATAAACTCTGATGAATTGTATACACAAATGCCAAAACTCACTCCAGAATATTTCATTTTAGCCACAAGAAAACCGATTTGTTGTCAAGGGGAATGCTAGCTGATAAAACACTGTTACTATGGCAACCAGACGTAGGAACACCTACTGACGACTTCAGAGTTCAAGCGACTGGAGAAATCCATTTGTCTTTTTTGTGGGTGTGGCTTAATGTAAAACCTTCCAGGAAAGCACTGGGTAATTCACATCTGATTGACATGCCGCTAAAATTTTACTTTTGTCAAGATTTACAAGATTATTTTTCAGTTTGGACCGAAAACTTTTCGGATTTTTCGATGACATGGTGCTTCATAACAACGTTTGCAGGTTTCTCTTACCAGCTGAACATGATGAGGTGTGAAGGGATTGACCACAGGAGCACCAGGAGCAGTTCTCTCAGGGATGACCATGTTGATGATGTTCAGCTGAAGCACACATACACATAGCTTCATAGTTACACAATAACACTGTATACAGTACACAACATGGTTACTGTAGGCAAATCATGCATTTAAAAATTGAATTAAAACCTCGGAAAGCTGCAAATAATATAAATGTTATACTCACGGTTGGTTCGTTGGTGCAGGAGGCTTTGCAGGTAAAGGCTGAAATTGCAATAGAAATGCAAAACTGGAGCAGAGAGAAAACCAGCAGAACTCCGTTGATCCCATAGATAAGACCCTGAAATAAAGATCATCATCACCAGAATTCACAAAGCAGAAAAATTGCTGCCCCTTTCAGTCAATTATTTTCCCAAAATATTGTTTACAAATTTCAAATATCTTGTATTACTTTTTTAAGTGCTTTTTTATTTTTCTATTTCTACTCAACAAAACAAACAAATAAACAGCAAATAAATAAATCATACCATGAAGATATTGCTCCTGCCATAGTAGTAGTCGTAGTAGTAGTTCATGAATAAGAAATCCATGAAAATTGTGATGACAGTGCCCACTGCAGCTAGTGTGCTAAAAATATTTAGCACCAGCGTGGCCTTCACCTGAGAGAAAAACAGCAATAAAAATCAATCAGTCAATTAATTAATTAATTACTATTAAAAAAAAACCCTAAAATATTATCTATAAAATTATTATGACAATTAAGATGTCATTTTGTTTTTCATCTTTCTTTCTTTATTATTTATTTTCTCAGGAGTAGAAATTTAACAACAAAGTGATTTTATCTTTCTATTTATCTGTTTTATTTTATATTCTTATGACGCATCCTGCACTTAAATTTTATCACCTAATTGCTATTTACTTTGCTATATATATATATATATATATATATATATATATATATATATATATATACACAACAAAATATAATATAACAAAATATCTGACTTTTATGTTTTGTGTGTATATGTCCGTGTCTATTACAGTCACACATGTAACATGACTACAGGTGACTTTTCAAAATCAGAACAATGAAAAGATGATCTTATAAAACCAACAGAAATGATGCCATACCACACAGTTGTTTAGGTTGTTGCTCGCTGCAACAGCAAGAGAGCCAGCGCTGATGTGCTGCGAGTAATAGATAGATTTTACTGAAACTGGTCTGAAATAAGATAAACTCATATAGTTTTACAAACGTATGTCAGTAAAACTGAAAAATACTTACAAACAGAGAGCCCCAGAAAATGATTCCAGTGTGAACAGTGACGGACCAAGGGAAGATTGCGGTCACGATACCAAACAATATCATCAAAAGACCAATCATTATTTCGACAGTCTGTGGTTAAAACACACACACACACACACACACAATTATTATTATTATTACTATTATTATTATTATTATTATTATTATTATTATTATTATACAATCATAAATGGATCCATAGCATCTTGTCATGTACCAACTACCTTCCTATCCTAATGACCTAAAGAAACCTGCTCTGGACATCAGCAACAGGCTAGTATCACTTCTATCTTTTCTTTCTAAAATTCTCAAACACATGGTTTATAATCAACTGTCTGTCTATCTCTCTCAGAACAACCTCTAAGATATCAACCAGTCTGGCTTTTAAGTGGCACATTCCATAGAGACTGACTCCCTTTTGGCAGTCACTGAGAAACTACATGCTGCTTGATCAGCCAAGCTTCATCTGTCCTCGTCCTCCCTTTTGTCACCCTTTTGTCACCCTTTGACACAGTCAACCACAAGGATCTCTTGTCCACACTCAGGAGTCTTGGAATTCACAGAACAGCATAGGAATGGTTTGCTTTCTACCTGGATGGCTGCCCATATCAGTTAACATGGAGAGGATTGATATCTGCTCCACGCAGACTCTCCACTGGTGTCCCACAAGGCTCAGTACTTGGTCCTCTCCTTTTCTCCCTCTATACTCTCTTGGAAAAGTTATATCTTCACATGGGTTCTTATACCACTGCTATGCCAATGACATCTTTTCCCTCAGATACAATGGCTTTTGCTCGGATCTCAGCGTGTCTGGTGGACGTCTCATCGTGGATGATGGCTCATCATCTTAAACTCAATCCCAGCAAAACTGAAATGCTGGTCATCCCAGGTGGTTCAGTATCTTGTGATATTCCTGCACAACTACTTGATCTCCCCTTCAGCCACTGCTTACAACCTTTGAGTAACCATGGACAATCAACTGTCCTTTTCCCCCCATGTTACTAATGGCACACACTCATGTAGGTTTCTTCTGTACAACATGAGAAGGATTCTGCCATTTTCATCCACACAGGCTGCTCAGGTGCTTGTTCAGTCTCATTTTGAGACTGGACTACTGCAGCTCTCTACTGGCAGAGGAAGTGAATAAGATTGAGTATCTCCTCATCATGGCACCTGTTAGTGGGTGGGATATATTAGGCAGCAAGTGAACATTTTGTCCTCAAAGTTGATGTTAGAAGCAGGAAAAATGGAAAAGTGTAAGGATTTGAGTGAGTTTGATGAAGGGCCAATTTGTGATGGCTAGACCACTGGATCAGAGCATCTCCAAAACTGCAGCTCTTGTGGGGTGTTCCCGGTCTGCAGTGGTCAGTATCTATCAAAAGTGGTCCAAGAAACAGTGATGAACCGGTGACAGGGTCATGGGTGGTCAAGACTCATTGATGCACGTGGGGAGTGAAGGCTGGTCCGTGTGATCCGATCCAACAGACGAGCTACTGTTGCTCAAACTGCTGAAGAAGTTAATGCTGGTTCTGATAGAAAGGGGTCAGAATACACAGTGCAGGACAGGTCAGGGCTGTTTTGGCAGCAAAAGGGGGACCAACACAAATATTAGGCAGGTGGTCATAATGTTATGCCTGGTCGGTGTATTCATTGATAGAGACTTCAAAGCACTTTCTGCATCACTCTGTATAAGGGTATCTGCTAAATGCCAGAATTGGCAAAATAAATTTATTATTATTATTATTATTATTATTATTATTATTATTATTATTATTATTATATTTAATTTGAAATAATTGAATTATTCAGTGAATACTGTCGTGTCTATACTGTATATTTGAACCAAATGGTGAGATTCTCACCTATTGTTCAATGTATATAATTCTATTAAAGTCACACTGTTTTAATTATTCATGTTTAAGTAAATAAATATTAAAAATACTAAAAATAAAACTCTAAAAATCTTGTTATGGATCAATAAAACATTGTTTTATTTATTTATTTATTTATTTATTTATTTATTTGTTTGTTTGTTTGTTTGTTTGTTTGTTTGTTTGTTTTAAATATTATATCTCAATTATAAAACTGTAAATTCTTAAGCCACACCAATACTGCTACTATTACAAATGTTAGTACTACTGCTAGTAGCGTGTGTTGTGTGATTGTGTAACTCACTCCCAGAGCTTTGGGTTCTCCTTTCAGGAACTTCTGCAGTGGGTTGCGTATCTGAGTGGAATTGTGTCCCTCTGTATTCAGGACTGTAGATGTGACGATGGTGTAGCTGCTTCCCACATTAGTGAGCGGTACTGGAGCACTGGCCATCTTTACTCCTTAAAGTCTGAAAAAATATAATATATATAAAGAGTAATATATCTTTGTATATATCTATGTACATATATAAGTTTGTGAACATTTTAGAATGTTCTATATTTCAGCATAGATATCACTTCAAACATGTATAAAAGTAAACAGTGACCCCAAATGAGACAAAAGTATTATACTAGGTCATTTATTTAATCCAGAAAATGGGGAAAAGGATGTGAAACTTTAGGATTAACAGTTAATTGGAGGGTAAAATTAAAGTCTGTCTATTTTCAGTCAATAGGAAGATGATCAGGTGGGAGTTAAGGTCCTGTTTTAGTTTATAACAGGAACAGAGAAGTTGTTGTTGTTGTTCATCAGTCTGAAAAAGGTTAAAAACCATCTCTAAAGCATTTGGATTTCACAAATTTTCACAAACATTGTGCACAAATAGAGGAACTTTAAGACCAATGCTATCCTCCCCAACCTTAGTGTTCATGGCAGGGTGGCTAGGAGAAAGCGGCTACTCTCCAAAACGAACATTGCTGCCTATCTGAAGATCCTGTGGACCTTTTTAAAAAAATCAATGGGGGTGGTGATAGCTCAAATGGTTAAGCCTCTGGGTCGTTGACCTGAAAGACCGGGGTTTGAGCCCCTGCACTGACAAGCTGCATTATGGCTGACCCTGTGCTTTCACCCCAAAACCCAAGGATGGGATTTGTGAGGAAAGAATTTCACTGTGCAGTAATGTATATGTGACTTAAAAAGGCAACTTAACTTAACAGTGATCCAGTTACAAGAAGCATTTAGTTGGTAATCACAAATCTGTCACTTTAGCAGAGCTCTCTCTATCTATTGTAATTTCTCTGTCCTCACAAATATTCCCAGAAAAGATTCCAGACTTACCACAGAAGTTGATTTCTAATACTCTTGAGTGCAAATCAAGACAAGACAGAGATGAACAAATTCCCAGGACGCTGTTATGCAGGAAGAACAGAATCCACACTGGAGTAAAAGGTAGCTAACAGTACTCTTTAAACAGCAACCAAACAGACATTTGCATAGTAGTAATTATAGCTGGAAGAGGAAGGAGAAGAAGAATGGATGTATTTATTTTTTTTCCATAACAAGTTACTTCCTGTGTTGTCTTACGCGGAATAATAATTCCACAATAAATAGTTCCTCCCTCACCAGCCTCTCCCTGTTTCTGTCTCTCTTTTTTCAACCACAAAATATAAACTCCTCTTAAATCTTAGCTCCAGCGTTTACCTCTGAATGTTATGAAGCACTGACACTGGAGACTCCTTCCATAAATGTTTATTTATCATCAGTCACTACAGTCAGAGCTGCTGCTGTTCTAGAGTATGAATCACCACCTGACCACCAATCAGAGTCCAGAACTCAGCATCAGTGTGTTAGACATTTTTTATTTATATTTAAGATTAGTTAAGATTAGTTAAAAATAGACATTTTCAGATAAATCTGTTTAAAATTAATCTGCATATCTGCGAGAAACTCATCTCAAAAGATGACAAATAATATTTATAAAATGTAGAATCGTCTTCATTTTTGGACGTGATTTTTTTTTGTTACAGAAGAGCTAGGAGCAATAACCGGCGTATAAAAGATGATAAATCGACTCTACTACATGTATATAATATATATAATGTACATAATGTAGACTTTCAGTGTCCAGGATTCTGTGTGTTGAAAGTATTACTAAGTGCTGGAATATGAGTTTTATTTAGTAGCAGTGTTATTGAATTTTTTTTATTTATTTAGACTCCTCCTCACTGCCCTAGTTGGCTTTTCTCGCTGTACGCTGGAGGATTTTCCATAGGTGAAGCGCCCATGGCGGCAGCGTGCATTGGATTGACCTCCTGTGAAAACAACAATAATCGATAAATCATAAAGAACATGCTGAATTTGTTCTTAGCTAAACTCGGGTAAATGATCGAGTTCTAAAAATTGTTGGTGCCGATCCTGCGGTATAGAGAAAAATATAACATGATTCCAGTAGATTAAATAGTTTAGGTTGCTTATTTTAGGATACACACAGCACACACTGCTTCTCCTTCCCATCTCGTATGATACAATGCAGATAAACTCTTTGTTGTCCAGGGGAATGCTAACTGATAAACACCGTTACTATGGCAACCAGTATCAGGAACGCCTACTGATGACTTCAGACTTCAAGCGGCTGGAGAAATCTGGTCAACTCTTCGCCTTTTTTGTGTGGTCGTGGCTAAAGGTAAAATGTTCCGGTAATTTACATCTGATTTGTCCATGATTATTTTTTTAATTTGGGGCAAAAACATTTCGGATTCTTCGATGACGTGGAGCGTTATAACATCGTCCTGCGGGTTTCTCTTACCAGCTGAGTGTGATGAGGTGGGAAGGCACTGACCACAGGAGCACTAGGAGCAAAGGTCTCAGGGT